>NC_063358.1:44447200-44481686 GCF_021869965.1 Rhincodon typus
CAGCTCTGTAACACCAGTAAATAATACCAATCCATGCTGCAGCACAGGGTAATAAAGCTCTTTTACACCATTAATACTTCCAGTCAATCTGTACCATAATAGTGTGATTAAGGTCTATTACACCAGTAATAAACCCAATTAATCAATCGACACGCTAACACAGTATACTACGTTCTGTTGCAACAGTTAAAACCAATCTCCACTTTAACACAGGGCAATGAAGCTCTCTGACACCAATGATAAAACCTATCAATCTACACTGAAAATCACAATGTACCAGGTCTTGGTAGATGTGAAGCGAGAAAAAAAATTTCACACAGTGAACATAGGGTGTGGAATGCACTGCCTGGAAATGTGATGGAGGCAGGTTCAGTTGAGATATTCAAGAGGTCTTTGGATGAATATTCGGATAGAAATAGTCTGCAAGGATATGGGGAAAAAGGCAGGAAAATGGCACTGAGTCATGATGCTTATTTGGACACTCTTTCTCCAACATACAGATCCTGCGACCATCTGAGAAGGTTGGAAAGTTGGGAGCTGGTTCAGTCGTTTCAGTATTTTATATCAGTTTCAAGAGGATCACCTCTCATTTTTTTAAAACTCTAATGAATGGATTGAGGGCATCTTCTCTGTATTGCCTTCTCTGTAAAGAGGCCCAGATAGTTCACTGGCCAGAAAGGTGTTGGAACAGGATAGATTGGAGTTATATATTGTGACTGTGCAAAAACCTAATGTAGCAGATTCCATGGGAATTTCCGGGGATTTCTAAAATTTCCAATGGACAACTCTCCTGCATCTGGAAGCTTCTGAAAGAATGCCTTTTCACAATAAAAACTTCTGAGGGTTCAGGTTAACAAGTTAGACTCACTTAAGCTCAATAGTTAGAGGAAAGTTAGAGAATAAAAATCCACTCTAACTGCAGTGTAACTATTAAACAGACCCAGACCTCACTCCTGAAACGCCCCCTTACCAACTTCATCACCCTACCACTTGCATCCCTGTCAATCACTCTCCATCCAAACAACACTTCCCCACCTCCTTCCACCTGACCAACCTGACTTGATTACATCCCATCTACCCTCTATCTCTCATTCCTGCCATGACCTATTGACGTCCTCTTATCGCCAGACTTGACAAGCCCCTGACCTGAAATGACATTTCCAATAACCCTCCTGCTCCCCTACTGGTCTGACCCCATCGCCAGATTTCCCCCAAATGGTGTGAAATACTCCCCGGATGCAACACCCACCTCCCTCGTGACTCCTCTATCCCCGGGACTTGCTCTGGGGCAGATGGCAGCCACTCACGTTGGACCCCCTGTTTGTACCTGAACAGAGCTGGCACTAAGTTCCTAGCAGATTTTGACAGAGTGTTTGGAGAGGGTTTACAGTAAATCAGCAGAGGTTTGGGATTTAGGAGTTAACAGAGAGGAGTAGCAGGGTACACAAAATACTGGGAAAGACCAGGATAGCCAGAGTTAGAATAGAGTCACAGAAACATACAGTTATACAGCATGGAAACAGACCCTTCAGTCCAAAGCATCCATGCCGACCACATAGCCTGGACTGATCGAGGATAGTTTTCCAGCATTTGGCCCATATGCCTCTAAACCCTTCTTGTTCATATACCCCTCCAGATATCTCTTAATGTTGCAATTACACCTGCCTCCACCAGTTACTTACACATGCTCATAACAGGCATGCACCACCCTCTGCGAGAAAAAGCTGCCCCTCAGGTCCCTTTTAAATCTTTCTCCCCTCACCTTAAATTTCCACTTTTAAAATCCCCTACCCTGGGAAAATGATGTTAGTATTCACCATATCCATGCCCCTCATGATTTTATAAACCTCCATAAAAATCACTCCTCAGCCTCCAACATTCCAGGGAAAGGAGTCCCTGACTTGTCAGCCTTTCCCCAGACCTCAAAATGCACCATCCAAGCAACATCCTTGCCAATCTTTTCTAAACCCTTTCAAGTTTAACAACATCTTTGCTATAAGCGTGGAGACCAGAATTAAACACAGTATTCTACAAGCGGCCTCAGCAATGTTCTGCACAGCTGCAACATGATGTCCCAATTCCCGTACTCAATGAAAGCAAGCGTGCCAAATGCCTTCTTAGTTCATAGGTGTCAATCAAATCATTTACTTGCCCAAGTTAGGAGGTGGAGTTGGAGAAATTTAAATCTTTTAAATTAGAGTTACTGTGCATTGCTGTGAATGCGTGGAGAAGAATAAATAATTTTGGTGAGTTGCAGGCCTCCGAGGAGACAATGGTCTAGTGGTATTATTGCTGGACTGTTAATCCAAAGACCCGGATAACATCCTGGGGACCTGGGCTTGAATCCCGCCATGGCAGTTGGTGGAATTTGACTTCAATAAATATTTGGAATTAAGAGTCGAAGGATGACAATGAATCGATTGTCGGAAAAACCGATCTGGTTCACTAATGTCTTTTAAGGAAGGAAATCTGCCACCCTCACCTGGTCTGGCCTACCTGTGACTCACAGCAATGTGGTTGGCTCTGAACTGCCCTCTGGGCGATTAGGGATGGGCAATAAATGCTGCCTAGCCAGCAACGCCCTCATCCCGTGAATGAATAAAAGAAAAAAAAAATAGATTGCCACGTGGGATTATGGTGTTCCAGCAATAAGAGAACTGGCTCAAGAAATGTTTGGACTGGGTATTGAATATTCCTGGATACAAGGTGTTTGGATAAGGAAGGAGAAGTGATGGTTAAGAAAAGCATTGCAATGGCTGGAGGGATGCTTGCCCTTCTCCATTTTTCGCACTACCACTTTGAGGGGTCGGTATTGGAACCCTTGCTTTTTCTGATATGAGTTAATTATCTGGACATTAGCGTGCAGGGAACAATTTCAATCTTTGTGCATGATCCAAAACTTGGAAGTGTTGTAAACCGTGAAAAGGAAATGTGCAACTTCAAAAGGACATTGACAAGCAGGTGAAGTGCACAGAAAGGTGGCAGATGAGGTTTAACGCAGAGAAATGTAAGATGGAAAGCACGTGTAGACAGTGCCTTTTTCTGTATACTGTCTATCTTTAAGGGTGCATACGTGCATAAATTGTTGAAGGTGGCAGGACTGTTGGATAGTGATGCAAATATAACATACAGTATTCTCATCTGTGTCAGTGGAGCCCTAGAGTACAAGAGCAAGGAGGTGATGTTGAACTAGCAAAAATGCTTGCTGGTCCTCTGCTGGAGAACTGTGTACAGTTATGGATACCACATTACATTAAAGCTGTGAATGGAGTGGGGAGAGTCAGAAACCATTCACAAGAATGGTTCCAGGAATGAGAAACTTCAGTTATGAGGATTGATTGAAGAAAGGGAACCGTTCTCCTTGCAGACAAGAAGACTCAGCATAGATCAGACAGAGATGTTTTCAAAATCATGAGCAGGTGGATAGAGTAGATAAAGAAAAACTATTCCGGCTCATAAAAGGAACAACAAAAGAGCATAGTTTTAAAGTGTTCTGTAAACGAAGCAAGGGTGAAGTGAAGAAAAGCGTTTTCACTTTGTGAGCAGTTCGGGTAAGAAATGCAATGTCTGGAATGTGTTAGAGGCAGGTACAATTGAGGTGTTCAACAGGGCACTTAGAGTCATAGTTATACAGCATGGAAACAGACCCTTCAGTCTAACTCATCCATGCTGGCCAGATATCCTAAACTGATCGAGTCCCATTTGCCACCATTTGGCCCATATCTCTCTAAATCCTTTCAATTCAGATGCCTTTGAAATGTGGTAATTGTACCTGCCTCCACCAATTCCTCTGGCAGCTCATTCCATATATGCACCACCTTCTGTGTGAAAAAAGTCGTCCCTCAGGCTCCTTTTAAATGTTTCCCCTCTCACCTTAAACCTATGCCGTCTAGTTTTGGACTGCCTACTGTGAGAAACATACCTTGGCTATTCACCTTATCCATACCCTTCATGATTTATGAACTTCTATAATGTCACCCCTCAGCCTCCGACATTCCAGCCTATTCAGCCTCTCCCTGCAGCTCAAACCCTGCAATCCCAATAACATCATTGCAAATCTTCTCTGAACACTTTCAAGTTTAATAACATCTTTCCGATAGCAAGTAGACCAGAATTGAATGCAGTATTCTAAATGTGGCTGAACCAATGGCCTACAACAGGACTTCTTAACTCCACTCCTCACTGCTCTGAACAATGAAGACAAGCATTCCAAACACTTTCTTCACATCCCTGTCCACCTGCGATTCCACTTTCAAGGAACTATGTGCCTGCACTCCAGGTCCCTTTGTCAACTACCAGTCCCCAGGGCAATAATGTGCAAGGGGGAAAAAGCAGGAGATTGGCATAAGGTAACCTTTAACAACCAGGAGCTTTAACAACCATGATGGGCCAAAATGCCTCCTTCTGCACTGTAACACTACTTTGATTACTACTTGAGGTCTTTTGTGGTGTAAATTGCAGGATTTATATGGAATAATTTTGTTGTTGAACAAGAAAGTGGTGGGTTTTTCTGGGGTTTCTGAAGTTAACAACTAACTTTTCAGTAGTTTAGCAATTGTGGTGATTTCTTGAAAGAACAGGTTTTAAAGCTTTGCTGTAGAGTGGATGGGTTTTGTGCACTAATGAATGCTTGTTAATGAACAGTAATTTTCTGTTAAATCTAAACTGTTATGTCTTAAAGTCAAACAAATTTAAACATTTTGGAAAGACATTCGCTCGATTCACCAAATGTCCATCCACTCTGCTTAAGCTGAATTTCTGATGCAGCAAAGGTGATCAACTGTATCCCAAAATATAATCTCAGCATTTCCATGAAAACGGTGTCAGCAATATTGCTCACATACAGGTAGAAATCTATCTTTTGTTTAAAAAATGTTGCAAAACGAGTTGAAGCTGTTCTCTGAAATGGGAGAAGAGTACTGATTCGCTGGGCCATCATTACCATGGAGATGCTGCAAAAACAGTTAGCTGTCAATCTTAATTCTAGGACTGGACAGTTAGAGTCTGATTGGTCAGTATGTCACCACGGGAATGCAGCAGAGTTTGGTTGTCTCCATTAAAGAATTGCAATGTCTTTCCAAATTCCTTTTGCCTACATAAACCAGGATCCTGTGTAATTATATATGTAGGTTCTAGCTCATGCACAAATGCATCAAACTGTGATCCCAGCTGATGATTTTCAATTACTTTCCAGTTTAGCTCCTAGCATAGTTCAGACTATTTAATAAACGATTTCCAGAGCGAAATCACTCCTAATGATGGATATGCTTTTCTGACGACTGCAAGCATAGGCTGCTTGATCACAGCAGCCTGCTGTCAGCAGAGAATGGTACATGCATTGTGGTACAGTCCACCAGTCATCACAATGTAGAATCTACATATTTGGCAGCACCGAAACTCATCTCATGTTATTCATTGGTGAATCATTTGTTGGGCTTGTGTAAAGGAGGTAACCTGCCTAATGATGTATATGATAGAATGTGTTGCCACAGCTCTCTACACCCATCATGTATGGATTACCCTGGACACACAAAAGTGACGTCCCTTTTACATCCTATCACATCCATAACTGACTCTGCACAGTGTGAATTGGCGAAATGGCTGTGTGAAACTGTTGCAATCATGTCTATATGAGTTTTCCAGAGACAGTGAAGGAGTCACTGAGACTATCTAAGAGCTACATATTGAGAACAATAGCATGCCCATGTCCTCTTTCAACATTGCCAGCTTGTTTATCAGTATACCATTCAAATAAGCCATTGAAATCTAAACGTAACACTGAATCAGAATTCAGTGTTCATCAAACTCACAGACTTAGCAACTTGTGCAGTTGTTTTTGTTCCAACAACACCATGAATGCCCAAATAGTTGGTGTTACGATGGGAGATTCTCCAGGTCAAACTCTTGCAAAAATGCATATTTAATTTCATGATAACTAGCCTCTATCTCCTTGCATATTTCCAATATGTAGATAAACGTTTGTGATATTTGAATCTGTATTAAAGAATTTCTTTATATAGCTCTACGATCTCCATCCTTGGCTCAAATTTACCACTGAAAATGAGTATCCTTTCCGTGATATATCCATTGAGAAACTGGCCAAATTGGTTCTTAACTCCTACTTACTGAAAACCTGCATTCACTGGTCAGCATACGTGTTACGATTTCTGCAGGGAGGGAAAGGAAATCCTGCCTCTACTTCACCATGAATTTGCCAGGGGAGCAGGAACAACAGAGGAATTTCCCAGGCAATAAGCTTTTATTAGTTCAGACATATTACAATCACTTACATGCTTGAATATCAAACAGTACAGTACTGAACCAGCCCTTTGGCCCACCAAGCCTGCGCTGACCATGATGGTGTTCTATTACAAAATTCATCTACCTGCTCATGGTCTGTATCCATCTATTCTCTGTCTGTTCATGTGGCTATCTAAATGCCTCTTGAACATTGCTGTCCTATCTGCTTCTACCATCTCCCTTGGCAGCGCGTTCTAGGCACCTACCACCCTCTGCTCAAAAAACGTTTTCCTTTAAACTTTTCCTCTTTCACTTATATCCCCTAATATTTGACATTTTCACCCTGGAAAAAAAAAAGTGTCCGACTGTTCACCCTATTCATGCCTTTTATAATTTTATATTCTTGTATCACTGCAGTACTAAGGGAGAGCTGCACTATCAAAGCTGCTATTGTTCACGTCAGATTTGAAACTGAAGCCCTCCTCTGGCACCTTCAGCTCTACTTTAATTAAAGCTGAGCAGGGACGTTCTCCCAGATGTTCTGGCCAATATTTATCCAACAACCAACAGCTTCAGGTGTTAAAGTGTGCAAAGTGAATGCTGAGTTTCTTACACTGCAGTACATCAAAATTATTTCTTTGCACGCATATCCTAAGTTCACAAAAGACTTTGGACAAAAACAAGTCTTTCTTTCTGTTGGTTTGACATTGATTATTGGTAGCACTTAAAAGGCAACAAAGGAATAAGATAGCAAAGAAAAACGTAATTAAAGGAAATCATTCCAATTGATTATCCAGACCTGATTAAATTTCTGTGTCTTTTTTACAATAATAATTTATTAGTGACAGCAGAGAAGACTATTCTGCTTGTGCCAGCTAACTGCAAGAGTTACTCAGCCAGTTTACTCTCTATCCTTTCTCTGCAGTTCTGTACGCTTCAAGTACTGGTCCAATTCTCCACTGAAAGCCAGCATTTAATTTGTTCCCACAACACTGTGCATTCCAGATCATGGATACTCATTGCCCAGAAGGGTTCTTCCTCATGGCACTGTTATCTTTTGCTTAGCCAATGATCTCAAATCATCAATAACATTTACTGAAATAGCCTACAGGGACAAAGCTAAAGATGGCAAATGAACTTGTGCCTTGCCCAAGTCTTCTGCAGATTTCTGCCAAATTGGAATAAAGAAAAGCAGGTAACAAAGAGATTAGAAAGAAATGTGTCAGGTCATTGGAACCCAAACAGAAACCAAATTAAAAAGCAGGCTCTAGATAAGATACTGAGCTTTCTTAAAGTTCCTTGGCACCAACACCCATGTACATTACAGACATACCAAGCTACATTAATGCCAATTTGTGTTTGCAGCACATTCAACACAAAAAATTATCCCCAAGATGATTTACAGAAGGATAATAAAGGTCATTGACAGCCGGGTCAGGACTGCTCTGAGATTGGTGATTCACCCTGATTAAACCAGTGCTGTACGGGCAGAAATATCTGAGAGTCTTGTGCTCCTAAGGGATACGATCGCCTACATTTAGGACAGGGGCAGGGTGAATGCCTGCCTCATCAGCCTAGATCAGTAGACGGCCTTTGACAGGGTATGGCACACCCACAATGGTAATGTGCACTCCAAAATGGGCTTTAGGGTGGGAATCCGCATTTGGATCTGCCTGCTCTAAATCAACATCAGTAGTTGCAGTCTCAATCAACAGGTGGGAAGAAGAAAGCTTCCCGATCAAATCTGGAGTTAGGCAGGACTGCCTTCTCTCTGTTGCCTTTTTTGTGTGTTGTCATGTTGAAGGAGCTGAGAATATGTTTCGAAGGGGCCAGGGTGTGCCCAAAAACGTGGGAGGAACGTATCGCCAAGGTGAATCAAAAACTGGGCCTTTGGCAACACCGCTCACTTTCTGTTGTATGTGGTACAGGTCGAGACTTTTCCCAGAACCTACGCCATTGCAGTCACCTGAGTCAGTTTCCACTTCACCTGGCAGTCTAAGATTGACCATGTCTGCAGGGACACCATGTGCAAAGCTCTGGATGGGGGTGAACAGACCCAAAGCCGCCCTCATTCTGATGGCCACCTTTGTGTGTGGTACACAAACACGCGACTGAGATTCTACCTGTCCCTTGTCTTGCAAAGTTTGAGATTGGCCTTGGAGCAGTGGAATGCTCCAAGTCGTTGAACTGTTCCATATCACCTCTTTCATGGACAAATGTGCAAAGAAAAGCACCTTTGACAACAAGTCCATCAGGAAGTGGTCAGCATATAACATCCTCCAGACCGTGCTGGAAAAGCAGAGGTGGATCCTTTCCGGTTGTTCCCTGAGCAGACTGTCAACGTCATTTGGCATTTGAGGTGTACAAAATGATCAGAGCTATAGATAGAGTGGACAGCCAGAGACTTTTTCCTAAGGGTGGAGGTAGCTATTACGAGGGGACATAGTTTTAAAGTCAGTGGAGGTAGATATAGGGGAGACGTCAGAGGTAGGTTCTTTACTCAGAGTGGTAGGGGTGTGGAATGCATTGCTGGAGAGGGTAGTGGAGTCGGCCTCATTAGGATCATTTTAGCAGCAATCAGAGAGTCATATGGATGATAGTATAAAGGTAGGGGTGGAGGTTAGATAGACATTAGGTTTAGGGTAAAAGTTTATCACAACATCATGGGCCAAAGGGCCTGTACTATGCTGTACTGTTCTTTGTTCTATAATGCCTCATTGCCAGAACTTGCTGCAACTACCAAGACGAAACTTGGCTGGTGGTGAGAGGTTCACCCAGACTCTCCACGCCATCACATACTGTCCTCAAAGCAGCTATGTTGGTGGGAGAGTCATTGGGGTGGGGGGAGGGTGCGTGATGGTGCTGATGGTGGTTTGAACTGGGCACATCTCCTACTGGAATGTTCCATTGCAAAGGAATGTCTGGAGAGAGATACAGTGCTTTTTGTGAAGTTTCATCCCAAACAACTCTGTGATCCAGGACTTTATGGTCTGTTCCCAGGGACACGCACAGAGACAAACATTGATTGCACCTGGAGGACCATCAATTCAGTGAACTCTTTGGTCTGCCCAAAAACTGTGGGTCTTCCAGAGCAAGGAGTTGATGTCAACCAAGTGTTGCAGATTGGCACATTCCAAGGTTCTAGAATATGTGCTGAGCGATGCACAAAAGATCAGGGCAACTGTAGCCAAGGAGCAAAGGGGAAAGACCACCATCTATGATCTTTCTGCAAGTGTACAATAGTGTCCATTCAGTATTGGACCTCCTCAGTGCCTCAAATACATGTAAACAGTTTTTTGCACGAGCAAGAAATACTTGGGTTTGTTGAGACAGTCGGGAAAGTTATAGAACATAGAACATAGAACTGTACAGCACAGTACAGGCCCTTCGGCCCACGATGTTGTGCCAAACTTGTACCTAAAGTCTATCTAGCCTCCACCCCATCCTTATATTATCATCCATATGCCTATCTAATAGCCACTTAAATGCCCCTAATGAGGCCGACTCCACTACCCTCTCCAACAATGCATTCCACGCCCCTACCACTCTGAGTAAAGAACATTCCTCTGACACCTCCCCTATATCTACCTCCACTCACTTTAAAACTATGCCCCCTCGTAATAGCTACCTCCACCCTTGGAAAAAGTCTCTGGCTGTCCACTCTATCTGTACCTCTGATCATTTTGTACACCTCTATCAAGTCACCTCTCATCCTTCGGTGTTCTAAAGAGAAAAGCCCTTGGTCTCTCAACCTTTCCTCCTAAGATCTTTCCTCCATTCCAGGCAACATCCTGGTAAATCTGCTCTGCACCTTTTCCAATACTTCCACATCTTTCCTGTAATGAGGCAACCAGAATTGGACACAATACTCCAGATGTGGCCAAACCAGGCTTTTGTATAGCTGGAGTATAACTTCACGGCTCTTGAACTCAATCCCTCTATTAATGAAAGCTAACAGACAATACGCCTTCTTAACAACTCTACCCACCTGGGTGACAGCTTTCAGGGAACTGCGGACATGAACCCCAAGATCCCTCTCTCCTCCACACTGCCAAGAATCTTTCCGTGAATGCTGTATTCTGCTTTCAAGTTTGTCCTTCCAAAATGAATCACCTCACTTTTCAGGGTTAAACTCCATCTGCCACATCTCAGCCCAGCTCTGCATCCTATCAATGTCCCTTTGTAACCTAGAGCAGCCCTCCGCACTAGAGATTTCCAGAAAAATAAACAAAAAGCCTTACCTTACCGAACCTCCACACAGTCTTTTTTTTTTGGTTAGAGGAGGACGATGGGTTGGAGACACTGTACGTGTAGTGTTTTGGGTTTAGCCAATGCCCGAATATATTAGTTCCTTCCTGGCTCGCGTCCTCACCACTCCCACCGCTGAAAGCAAGAAGGCCGCTGCTGCGCGAGGTAAGTTTGTGGCCAGGAATGAGAGTTCTAAAGGCTGTGTTGACTGCCTGATGCCTTGGTTAAGGTTATCTCATCTGGGCTGCAGAGGAAAGAACTTCAAGTGGGAGGCAAAAGTGACCTAGGTGGGTACCAACAATATAGGCAGAAAGAGCCTAGAGGTTCTGATGAGGGAACATGAGCAGCTAGGGGCTAATTCAAAAAACAGAACCAAAAAGGTAATACTGTCTGGATTATGCCCTAAGCAGCGAGCAAATTGGCACAAGGTCAACAAGCTGAAAGAGGTAAACATGTGGTTCAAAGGATTCGCGTGGGAGAAATGGGTTTGAATTCATGGGACATTGGCACCAGTCCTGGTGAAGGAGGGCCATGATGTGGAGGTGCCGGTGTTGGACTGGGGTAAACAAGGGCAGAAGTCACACAAAGATGCTGTGGTTACTCCAGGATTCTAAGCGAATCGCATAACTAGGGTTATGGATAGGGCTTCAAACTACATAGTGGGGGAGCGGGTTGAATTCCATGGAAAATTATGAAGAAGGTAAAAGAGGGGAGGGCTCAGCAGAGGTCATTAAAGTTTCCAGAACAAGTAAGAGAAGGAAGAGTATGGAAGGCATTAGGAACCTAAATTTAGGCACAGCAGATAAGGGGACAACTATGAGAAGGGGGTTGAGGAGGCAGTCAGCAGAGGACTGAGAGTTTTGTATTTAAATACATGCAGAATTTGAAACAAGCTAAATTAGCTTACACAGTGTGGAGCTGGAGGAACACAGCAGGCCAGGCAGCATCAGAGGAACAGGAAAGCCAGTGTTTCGGGTTGGGACCCTTCTTCAGAAATGGAAGAGTAGGAATGGAGCTCTGAAATAAATAGAGGAGGGGGGGGAGGGAGTGGAGCTGGGGAAGGGAGGTGGGATGGTGCTTGGTGAGTGCAGGTAGGCAATGGTAGGGGTTAGTCAGTGAGGTGGGAGGAGCAGATAGGTGGGAGAGAAGACGGACAGGTCAAGGAGGCAGGGATGAGAGGGAGGGTTGGTCATGGGATGTGGGTGGGGAGATTTTGAAGCTAGTAAAGTCCACATTTGTCTCTCATACCACCATCCCACCTACCTTCCCCAGCCCCACCCGGACCCCTCCTCTCTCTATTTATTTCAGAGCTACCTTCACCCTCCCCCATTTCTGAAGAAGAGATCCTACCCTAAATATCAGCTTTCCTGTTCCTCTGATGCTGCCTGGCATGCTGTGTTCCTCCAGCTCCACACATATCTCAGACTCCAGCATCAGCAGTTCTTACTGTCTCTAAATGAGTTTGTAGTGCAAAATGAAATTGACAGGTGCAATATTGTGGGTATCACAGAGATGTGGCTGCAAAGGGGGTAAGAGCAGGGAACTAAATATCCAAGGTGACGCACCCTTTCAAAAGGACAGGCCAGTGGGCTGAAGGGGGTGCAGTTTTCTTGACAGTTAGAAATGAAATTATAAGTGATAGCAACAATTCACATAGAGTTGGAAGCCACAGAAACTGCATGGGTCAAGTTGAAGAATCGCAAAGGAGAAAAAACATGATGGGAGTTATGCATGGACCTCCTAGCAGCAGTTCAGGTTGTGGGGCAGGAAATGAATCAGATGATCGAAAAGATAGGTAAGAAATGTGCCATAACCATGATCATGGGGGACTTCTCAATGTGCAGATAGACTGGGAAAATCAGGTTGTTAACAGATCTGAAGAAAAGGAATTTGTGGAATGTCTACAAGATGGCTTTGTGGAGCATCTTGCAGTAGAGCCCACTAAGGAACTGGCAGTTATGGATTTGGTGTTATAATGAGACAGACTGGATAAGGGAGCCAAAGGTGAAGGAATCCCTCAGGCAGTGATCATAATATGAGAGAATTCGCCCTGCAGTTTGAGAGAGAGGACATTGAATTAGATGTGACAATATTACAATTAAATAAAGATAACTACAAAGACATGAGGGTGCAGCTGGCCGGAGTTGATTGGTAGGAAAGCCTAGCAGGGAAGTTGGTAGTGCAGCAATAGCAGGACTTTCTTGGGACAATTTGGGAAGCACAGCAGAAATTTGCCCGAAAGAAGAAGAAAGATGCTAAGGGTAAGATGAGGCAACCCTTGTTTAAAAGGGAATCCAGGTTTAGCATCACAGCGAAACAAAAGGCATACAAGGTGGTGAAGACTACGGGGAAGTCAGAAGCCTTGAAAAAACCAGCAGAGGATAACTAAAAATGTAATAAGGGGGAGGAGATGAAATATGCGACTATGCTAACTGATAATATAAAAGAACTTTTCACAGTGGAAGGCACCAAAAAATACCACAACTTCAAAAGAGTTAGGAGGCAGAGCTCCGGGTGGTGGCCATCATGAAGGAGACGGTGCTTGGGAAGCTGAATGGTCTGAATGTGGACAAATCACCCGGATCAGATGGACTACACCCCAGAGATCTGAAAGAGATTACTGAGGAGTTTGCAGAAGCATTGATGATGATCTCTCAAGAATCATTGGAGTCAGAGAGGACTGGAAAATGGCTAATGCAACACCCCTATTTAAGTAAGGAGAGAGGTAGAAGATAGGAATCTATAGTTCAGTTAGTCTGACCTCGGTCATTGGTAAGATTTTAGAGTCCATTATTGAGGGTGAGACTGCAGAGTACTTGACAGTGTATGGGAAAATAGGGCTGAGTCAGCATGTCTTTGTCAAGGCCAGGTCGTGCTTGACAAATCAAAAATAGATTCTTTGAGGGCAAATGATCAAATTAGACAAAGGAGATGTGGATGTGATCTATCGGGATTTCCAGAAGTTCTTTGACAAGGTACCCTACAGGAAATGTGCAAAATAAGACAAGAGCCCATGAGCTGAGTTGAGGAATCGCAAAGGAGAAAAGACACTGATGGAAATGATGTATGGGGCCTGCTAGTTGTGATCACAATGTGGGGCAGGAAATGAAGGTTCTTCAGGCAAGGCACTGGCATAGATAGAGGTTGGTTGACTGGCAGAAGGCAGAGAGTAGGGATAAATGGGCCGTTTTTTAAGATAGCAGCGAGTGACTAGTGGAGTTCCAAAGAGGTCCATGTTGGGACAAAACCATTCACGTTGTATATGAACAATCTGGAAAACAGGTCCTAAAGCATTGTTACCAAGTTTACAGATGACACAGAGGTGGAGTGCAGGTAGCGCTTAGGAAATGGGGAGGTTGTGGACAGTCTTTGTCAGGCTGGGAGAGTGGGCAAAGAAGCAGCAGAGGAAGACAGTGTGGGACAGTGTGAAGTTGTGTAATTAGGAAGTAGGAAAAGTAGGAAGAACGCCTTCAGAAATCTGAAGAAAAATGGAACTTTGGAGTCAGAGTTCGGGATTCTCTTAAAGGTTAGCATGTAGATTCGTATGGCAGGTAAGAAGGCAAATGCGATGTCAGCATTCATTTCAAGAGGGCTGGAATACAAGAGCAGAGATGTACTGCTGAAGCTGTAGAAGGCTCTGGTCAAACAGTATGTGGAACATTGTGTGCAATTCTGGGCCCAGTATCGAAGGAAGCATCATCTGGAGGGAATCTAAAGGAGGTTCAGAAAAATGATCCTGAGCTTGAAGGGCATGTCAAGTGAGGAGCGGTTGAGGACTCTGGGTCTGTATTCAATAGACTTTAGCAGGATAGTGGGAATCTGATGAAAACTTAAAGAATTCTGAGAGGCCTTGCTAGTGCAGATGTGGAGAAGATCTTTCCAGATTTGAGAATGATTACATTGTGGGGTCACAGCCCCAGAATGAAGGAACGATCCTCTAGCAAGGAGATGAGGAGGAATTTCATCAGCCGAAGAAGGTTAGTCTTTGAAACTCATTGCCACAGAGGGCTGCGGAGGCAAAAGCTTGTTCAATGAGGTAGATATCAGGATCATTTTAGAGGAGGAAAGTGAGGTCAAGTGGCAGAGATCGAAAGAATTTATTCCAGTGATTACAGCCTGGGTAGCATCACCAATAGCAGAGTGATTGAAATTTAAGATACTTGAGAGAGAATTAACGCTGGGCAGATAGCTTAAAGAGAGCACTGTCTCACCAAAGCCCACCCACCACTTCCCATGAGCACCTTGTGCCCCAAGTTTGGCAGAGACCGCGGAAGCCGCATCGAATTGTACAGTCACCTACGGACTCACCCTGAGAGTGGAGGCGAGTCATTGTCATCTACGAGGAACTGCCAATGATGATGATGAATGATGGGTGTGCAGCTGTCTTGGAAGTTCCCACGTTGGCAAATACAGACAGAGACGGGCGAGGCCATGGAGGGAGTGAAAAACTAAGATGAATATATTAAAATCAAGCCATTATTTTCCCAGGCCAAGCACATCTACCGTGAAAACATGTTTCATAACATGGATTCGACACACAAAATGTCTTGATGGGCTCTATCCCAAAATATTGAGAGAGGCAAGAGAACAAATTGCTGGAGCATTAGCACACATCTTTGAATCCTCTTTGGCCACAGGTGAGGTCCCAGAGGACTGGAGAATAGCTAATGTTGTCCCATTGTTTAAAAAGGATAGCAGGGATAATCCAGGAAATTGCAGGCCTGTGAGCGTCACATTGGTAGTCAAGAAATTTTCAGAAAAAATTCTCAGGGACAAGATATACGCACTTTGAGAAGCAAGTAGACTTAATAGCAATAGACAGCATGGTTTTGTTTGAGGGAGGACATGCCTGACTAACTTGATCCAGTTTTTTGAGGAAGTGATGAGGATGAACGATGAGGGAAAAGAGGTTGATGTTGTCTACATGGACTTTACTGAAGCCTTTGACAAGGTCCCTCTTGGCAGACTGGTACAAAAGGTGAAGTAACATGGTATCAGGGTGAGCTCACAAAATGGATACAGAACTGGCTTAGTCATTGGCAGAAGGATGTTTTTTGGAATGTTGTGACGAGTTGGGGTTTTCCATAGGGATCAATGCTTGGACCTCAACTTTCCATGGTCTCTATAAAGGATTTGGAGGAATACATGGCTGGTCTAGTCAGTACATTTGCAAGGATACAAACATTGGTGAAGTTGCAGACAGTGAGGAGGATTGTCAGAGGATAAGGCAGGAGATGGATGAATTCAAGGCATGGGCAGAAAAATGGCAGATGGAGTTTAACCCAGAAAAATGTGAGGGGATATATTTTGGAAGGCCAAGTATAGGTGGAAGTTGTACAGTGAATGGCAGATCCCTTCAGTGTACTGATATACAGAGGGATCTGGGTGTGAAAGTCCACTGTTCACTGAAGGTGGCAACGCAGACAGATAAGGTAGTAAAAAAAAAAGGCCTATGGCATGCTTGCCTTCATTGGAAGGGGCATTGAGTATTAGGATAGGCAAGTTTTGCTGCAGCTTTATGGAACTTGAGATGGATCACACTTGAAATATTGCATACAGTTCTGGTCACCACACTACCAGTAGGATGTGGATGCTTTGTAGAGGGTACAGAGAAGGTTTACCAGGATGTTGCCTGGTATGGTGGATTTTAGCTATGGAGAAAGTTTGGATAGATTGGATTTCTTTTCACCAGAATTCAGGAGGTTGAGGCGTAACTGGACAGAAATTTATAAGATTGTGAATGGCATGGATAGAGTGGAAAGGACAAGGCTTTTTGTCAGGGTGCAGAGGTCAATTACTAGGGGACACAGGTTCAAGATAGGGGGACAGGGAGTATAAAACAGATGTGCGTGGCAAGTTCTTTCACACAAAGGGCAGTGAGTGCCTGGAACATGCTGCCAGGGGTGGTGGTGGAAGCAGACCCAATAGCAGCATTCAAGAAGCATCTGGATGAATACATGAATAGGAAGGGAATAGAGGGATACAGATCACGTAAGTGAAGACAGTTTTAGTATAGAAGAGCAAAATGTGTCAGCGCAGGCTTGGAGGGCCGAAGGGCCTGTTCCTGTGCTGTATTGTTCCTTGTTCACAAAACTCAATCTCCCTTTGAAAAATGTCACAGATGCTGCTATTGAGTTAACTATAGCAAATAGAAATCAACTGTGTCACTGTGATACTACATTAATGGTTAGATTTTTGCTGCAAAAAAGCTCTTTATCTGCCTGCTTACATATTTAATGCACCCTGTATAGTGTATAATAAATGGGAGAGCATGGATACAGTCAGGAGAAAGGATTTTATTCAAATAGAATATGGTAGCAGACCCACTTGTTTGGGAACGTGCATCCTGGAGTATTATTTAATGTTATGGTTGCTCATCCCCAAGTGGTCTCACACAGCTAGATTGGCAATGATTCCCTTCTCATTACACAGTACCAGTCTAAGATGGCCTCTTCTCCAGCTGGTTTCACCACATATTGGTCAAGAAAACCATCCCATATACACTCCAGGAATTCCTCCTCTACGGAATTATGGCAAATATGATTTGCCCTATCTATGTGCAGATTAAAATCACCCACAATCACTGATATTCCCATATCACATGCATCTCTAAATTTCCTGTTTCATGCAATTCCCAACATCACCACTGTAGTTTGCGGGTCTATGTACGACACCCGCTCATGTTTTTTGCCCCATGGTATTTCTCAACTCTACCCATACAGGATCCACATTGTCACAGTTACTATCCTTTCTCACTATTGTGTTAATTTCCTCTTTAACCAGCAATACCATTCCACCACCTTTTCCTTTTTGCCTGTCCTTCCTAAAAACTGAATACCCCTGGTCACCCTGCAGCCATGTCTCCTTAATCCCTATTATTTCATACCTGTTTACATCTATCTGCAAGATTAGTTCATCTACTTTATTGCAAATGCTCCGTAATTAAGGCACAAAGCCTTTAAGCTTGTCTTTTTCACATTGTTTGTCTCGCTCTGAATTTTCTCAATAGCTGTGTTTGAATTTTGTCACTGGTTTCTCCGCCTATCACTTTTCTTATTCCCTTTTCTAATTTTTGTTTTTGTCTGGGCTCCCTCTTTCTCTGGCTCCTTGCAGACGTTCCCAACCCCCTGGCGTAGTAGTTTAAACCCTCCCCAACCACTCTAGCAAACACTCCCCCGAGGACATCAGTCCCAATCCTGCCCAGATGTAACCTGTCCAGTTTGTACAGGTCCCACCTCCCCCAGAACCTGTCTTAATGCCGCAGGAATCTGAAACCTTGCCCCTGCCATCATCTTCTCAGCCACATATTCATCCAATTTCTACTCTCACCTCACACGTGGCACCATTAGTCATCCTCAAATTAGCACCGATTCAAATCATCACCCCCAACCACCAATCAACAACATCACAGCCCTCCACTAGACACTTGTCTTCACATGAACTCAGAGCATGGCTTGCTGAGGTCCTCCTTCAGGTATTGGTGACTGCGCCAATGCAAATCTTCATCCCAACGCCAATCAGCTTTGTCCCAGCCCTCTGCTGGACCAATAGACCTTTGAGGTCCAATTTTGTAACTTGCTTTCTGCTCCCTTTATTCTGTTTTTAGAACCTCATCCCATTTTTTTAACCTATGTTGTTTGTACCGATGTGTACCACGACCACAGGCTGTTCACCCTCGCCCTCCAAAATGTCCTGTACACGCTCAGAGACATCCTTGATGCGATCACCAGACAGGAAACACACCATCCTGGAGCCATGTTTGCATCCACAGAAATGCCTGTCTATTCCCCTTACAATTGAGACCCCTATCACTATTGCCCTGGAAAACTTTTTACCCCTCCCCTCTGCAACAGAACTAACCATGATGTAATGAGTTTGGCTGCTACTGCTTTCCCCTGTGAGGCCATTCTCCTCAACAGTATCCAAAACGGTCTATCTGTTTTACAGGGGAATGGCCACAGAAGATTCCTGCACTTACCTGCCTATCTCTCTTGCTCTGTCTGGTGGTCACCCATTCCCTTCCTCCCTACAGAGTCTGAGCCTACGGTGTGACCACCTCTCTAGACATGCTATCCACAATACTCTCTGCCTCGTGGATGCCCCACAGTGTCCCCAGCCACCGCTCCAGCTCTGAAACTCGAGCTTCCAGGAGCTATAGCTGGAGACACTTCCTGCACACATGCTGGCCTGGGGGACTGGAACTGTTCCCAGCCTGCCACATGGAGCATGAGGAGCAAATCAAGACTTTGAGCTCTCCTGTCAAGGTTTACATCTTCAAATTATACCTTGGAGAGTACTTTATGTTAGATTTAAATCAAATCCAGTTATCTGTGGCCATCCTTTCCTGGTCTTGTTCTACTCTTACAGATTAGAAGCCAAAAAAGTACCATAAGCTCTGTGCATTGTCGGGACTTAGCTACTTTACTCACGACTCACCAATCAGCTCTCTCCCTTGTCATCACCTGCAGGTGGGCAAGACCACTCACTTACGGCCCTCACAGTAACTCAATTTTAGGTTGGAGGAGGAAGGTGGAAAACACTGAAATAAGGTTTGATGTTTGACTTTTTCCTGACAAGAGTCCCTCCACAAACAACTGTTTGTTATTGGTGACTGCACCAATGCAAATCATCACCCCAACCACCAATCAACATTCTCACAGCCCTCTGCTAGACACTTGTCATCACTTGAACTTGGAGCGTGTCTTGTCGAGGTCCTCCTTCTGGTAGTGGTGACTGCACCGATGCAAATATCCATGCCAACTGCCAATCAGCTTCATCGCAGCCCTCTGCTGGACCAATAGACCTTTCTTCTTTTTCAGTTCCACCCAAATAACTTCACTGGTCGCACTCCCCCGAATATCCTCCTTCAGTACAGCCAAGATATTATTCCTAATAAAAAAAACCCACTCCCTCTCCTTTTTCACACCCTTTCTATCCTTCCTAGCATCTATACCCTGGAACATTTAACTGCCAGCCCTGTCCATCCTTGAGCCTCGTCTCTGTAACATCGATGATATCCCAGCCCCATGTTCCCAAACTGTGAGGTCTTTGGCATTGAAATAAATGCAATTTAATGTCTCAGTCCAACCTCATTCTATACTTTGCTCCTGCCTGCCTTGACTGTTTGACTTGCTCCTTTTCCAAACTGCACCAGCCTCAGACTGATCTCTTTTTCCACTATCTCTCTGGGTCACAACCACACTCCCCTACTTTGGTCCAACTCGTTCATGCCGATCAGATATCCTAAATTAATCGAGTCCGATTTGTCAGTATTTGGCCCATATCCCTCTAAACCATTCCTATTCATATACCCATCCAGATGCATTTTAAATGTTGGAATAGTACCAGTCTACACCATTTCCTCAGGCAACTCAGTACATACACGCACCACCCTCTGCATGAAAAAATTGCCCCGTCTGTCCCTTATAAATTATTCCCCTCTCACCTTAAATCTGTGCCCTCTGGTTTTGGACTCCATTATCCTGGGTATAAGACCTTGTGTATTTAGCCTATTATTGCCCCTCCTGATTTTATAAACCCCTCATCCTCCAACACTCCAGGGAAATTAGCCCCAGCCTATTCAACTTCTCCCCATGGCTCAAACCAGACAATATTCTTGCAAATCTTTTCCGAACCCTTTCAAGTTTCACAACATCCTTCCGACAGCAGGGAGACCAGAATTGCACAAAGTATTCAAAAGTGGCCTAAACCAATGTCCTGTACGGCTGCAACATGACTTCCCTGTTCCTAGACTCAATGCACTGAACAATAAAGGCAAGCATACCAAATGCCTTCTTCACTATCCTGTCTACCTGCGACTCCACTTTCAAGGAACTATGAAACTGCACTATTTAGATAGAAACTTAATCTCCACACTATATGATTTCAGCCAGAGCTCCTTCATGCAATAAGTTGGATGAAGAAAAAGGGGCAAAAAAGATCAGATATACTTCAAAATTATAAGTGAAAGAGTCAAGTGGGAGAAACAGTTTCCAAAGGCATTAATAGCCAGTAGTCAGAGGATTCTGATTGAAGATAAGTGGCAAAATAATAGCTGGGAGAAGCATCACAGAATTGTTCCAGCACAGCAGTTATCATGAACGATTTTGCACCTTAACATTATTTACTTGTGATCCCTGCTGGAATGCAATTGGAGGCAAGTTGATTGTAATGGGTATGGGGGAGTTCGATCAAGCTTACACTTGCCTCTGATCTCTGCAATGCAGGATGTGATGGGAATTCACGAGACAGCAACTCTGAACTGAAAGCCTCCTCACAAACAAGAGATTTGAAATGTGAACTGAAAGTGTAGCTCTATGCACCTATTCCTGAAGCCATTGTGAGAAGGCAACTCCAATCCTGAGCCAGATATTTGTCGATGTGTGGATGTGTCAAAAAATATTCCTGGAGTCTGCAAAGTTTGTCCAATGCATGTTCTCTGTAAGAAAAATTCAACTAGCCCCACTCATTAATCTTTTCATCACAACAAAGAGTCACCAGACTCGAAATGTTAACACTGCTTTCTGGCTACAGATGCTGCCAGGCCTGCTGAGTTCCATCAGCAATTTCTGTTTTTGCCTCTCACTCCCTGTACCTTGAATTCATGATTGAAGGATTTGTCTTCATCATTCCAGCGTCCTCTGCAAATGGACAAGCTCACCAATTACTAATGCTCACTCTACAAGATAAAAAAAATACATTTTCATTTCATAGATAATCCAGCTGAAACTGCATATAAATCTAGGGAAGGAAAGAAAGCTTTTCTCCCAACTTCTATACTGTAATTCCAGAAATATAGATTAGGTTATATCGTTAGCTTTGCTGGCTTCAAGAATAATTTTTCATGCACTCAGCTATGGTCAAATACCTGACTCAGGATCAGAGTCATCTTCTCACAGTTGTTTTTATTTATTGTTGTGGCATGTGTGCGTTGCTGGCTGGCCAGCATTCATTGTCTGTCCTTGAGAAGGTGGTGGTGAGGACAGTGGCTTCAGAAATAAGTGCACAGAGATACATTGTCAGCTCACATTTATATCTCTTGTTTGTGCAGAGGCTTTATTTTCAAAGCTGCTGCCCAGTGAATTCACTGAACCACTTCCTCTGGAGACAGTAAGGGTAGGATTAAGCGTAACCAAACTGCTGCTTACACGTTGCAATCTCCAATTGCATTTCAAGTGGGATGACAAGTAAATAATGTGGTCTCAAGTTGAGGCGCATAAGGATGAGTGATGACTGTCAGTGTCTCTGGGCCTGGTAGCTGGAGGTGAAGTAGACTTGTGGAACCTGGAGAATTTTTAAAGAACAGGAAAATTAAAATTGCAAGACAAACATAAGGAGGAAAGTAAGTGTTGCTGGGTTTTGCCTCAGTTAATTTGTGATTAAATGTCTCATTGTAGTCTGCACAGGTTAATTGTTCCCAATCCCAAGAGGAAATTCCCAATTGCCCTGATCACTGTCAAAACATAGCATTTGGGAAATAAATTTCCAGATAATGAAATACATCTCCCTGGATACATATTGAACTTGATGGCATTATCTGAACTCAGGAGCATTAATGCTGCTCATAATCAGTATGTGAGAGTATTATTGCTGTTATAATTATGTGGTTTATAAGTTTATTACATTTTGGGACCATGTCTTTAAATTTGGGCCAAAAGAAGGAGATCATGTGACCTGTTCTGAAATCTCCATACTGGGAAATTTGATGATAAAAGATCAAAAAAAGGCTTAGACTTTTTCACTGAGAAGAGGGTGCAAGTTATTTACACTTTGAAACAATGGCTGCAGTTCTGAGTTCACAAGGAGGAGACTCGGAGTCTCCCAAAATCCCAGAGAAGTGTTAAAGGAATCAGTTTGTCAACAGTCCATTCACTTCTGCAGCCAAAGAGAGGAGGGTCATGCATACGATTCCTACATTCAGGCCAGTTTAAAATTTAATTTGCGATGGGAAAGAGAACAGAGACAGTCTGTTTTGAGATTATGTAACAGTCGTCCTTTCGGGTCAATGGCCACCACAAACAGCACTTAGCAGAAAGAAAACAGTGTTTTTCCTTTGACAGCTACCATAGGTGTATCCCTACTCAAACAGATGTATCCTGCAGTCATCAAAATCTTGTTCTGACATGGCAATGGGGAGAAAAAGTATCCTTGCAACAAGTTTTACGGCTGATGGGTAATGTTTTAAGGAACTCAACTAGAATCTAATTCAATCGCAGTACAGGCTTGAGGGACTGAATTGCCTGCTCCGATCCATTTCTGAACACATTCAATATTTAAACATTAATTATCCCCATCGGTTACTACAAAGCTTAGGCATTTCCACCTGACTAACAGACTACATCAGAAATAAATCAATTAAACTTAAATCAGAAGTTTTCCTGAAACCAAATCTCACTTAAAGTTCACTTGTTTGCTCGGGAATTTTGTGTTTTCTTTTCAGATTTCTCTGAACTGTTTCAGTGAAGAACCCTCCAATGCTGGCCAGTTTGTAATCTTTCTTAATTTAAAGCATTCATGCTAAACTGCAATTGAGATTTATTCCACACCGAATTAAAATGTTGCTTTTCCCAAGGAGCTTTTATGGAATGTGAAAGGCATTTTGCTGTGGGCAACAATTTCTTCGCAGCCAACAACTTCACCCTTCAAACATCAGTACTGTCTCCTTTTCCCTGTGACCCAAAGAGCAAATACACTGAGTGGTGTGGCATCGAAATCAGGAAAACCCAGTTTTGATCCCCTAGGGCCCACGTTGAAAGTTAATGTTGGTGGTGGAACGGGATGGGGTGGAAGGATTGCATCAAACATGACCATGGCATTCACAATAATGACATACTGGGTGGGCAGCATTGCTTGCCAAGTTGACGAAACTAATGGAGGAGTTACATTGAATTTCAGCACAAAAATTAGCCATGTAACCAAACCAGTCTATGCTGGACTCTATATTTCACACAAACCTCCATGTGCTCAATTAAGAAAAATATAGGAAAGCAAACAGTTGTGAATCCTCATAAATTAAAATGAGGGAAATAAGGACTAAAATAATGGTGAAGTGAATGACTGATTCTGGTTGATCCTCACAAAAAGAGAAAAAACAAACTGCAAACTGATAATCAGAAATGTTGAAGTTTAATACAAATCAGGCCTTGTGGTCCAATGCATCCCTGCTCCCAGCTGAATGGCCAACATTTTGACTTGTCTCTGTCTCAGACAAGTCTCGCCCACAGATTGGGAAATAGGGAGGAAGGTGTCTTTGGGTTTTTAGCAATTGGGAGCAAAACTAAGGTGTTGTGCTTACACTGCACCCATCAGCAGGTCTAATGAAGAATTTTAAGAGAAATACTTTGACCTGGAGAATGGTTCGAAAGGAGTGCCAAACACCACAAGGAGTGGTTGAGTTGAATAGCATTGTTATAGAATCCCTGCAGCATAGAAACAGGCCCTTAGGCCCACCAACGACACTCTGAAGAGCACCCCCCTCCCCAGACCCATCTCCCCCACACTGTAACCCTGTATTTCCCATAACTAATACACCTAATCTACACATCCCAGAACAGTATGGGTAATTTAGCATGGCCAATCCACCCAACTTGCTGGAATCAAACCTGGGTCCCTTGTGCCGTGAGGCAGCAGTGCTAACCACTGAGCCACCGCGCCACATATTTGTGGAGAAGCTCGATCAATACACAAGGAAGAGGATTATGCTAATAAGGTGAGAAGAAGAATGGGAGGTCTTGTACAAAGTAATGAGAGTGAGACAGTTAATATCGGAGATTGTCTTAGGCTCCACCCAAGCTGGTGATATTACATAGTTTTGGGGGGAAATGAAGTCCTGATCGAGACAGATGTGTCATTGCCTATTACATCTTGTTATGTATTCTTTTATTCCTGAAAATTCAATCATGGTTTATCATCCAGTACTGCTAATTAGATAAGCCCTTTGTCTCAGTATTAAAAAGGACGATTGTTGACAGCACTCCACCCCAACCACAAGCATACAGTAGTAGACAACACACAACAGGAGGAGCATAAGCAACATAACCATTTGGACCTGATGTAAATGAGTGAAAAAATATTAAGACCTCATGGCTGAACTTCTGCTGTTTTCTCTCAGAGCCAGAGGCTCCCTGTCGAGGGACACACACTTCCAAGAACTGCTCCATCGTACCATCAGATAAGGCCATGACGTGGAGGTGCAGTGTTGGTCTGGGGTGTACAAAGTCAGAAGTCTCACGACACCAGGTTATAGTCCAACAAGTTTGTTAGAAATCACAAGCTTTCGGAGTGCTGCTACTTTGTCAGGTACTCTTCGTCTGGGTGAAGCATTGACACAACACAAATGTTCATTGTCATAATGACAAAGCAGGCAATAAAGTGTTGAGAATTGATGCCGAGAAGTTATGGGATAAACTAAATAAAAACCAAAAAGAACTGCGGATGCTGTAAATCAGAACAAAAACAAAGTTGCTGGAAAAGCTCAGCAGGTCTGGCAGCATCTGTGAAGGAAAAAACAGAGTTAACGTTTCGGGTCCGATGACCCTTCCTCAGAACTGATGGTGGCTGGGAAAACATCAGTTTATATCATACCATCACAGATGCTGCCAGACCTGCTGAGCTTTTCCAGCAACTTTGTTTTTGTTATTGGATAAACTGTTGTTTCTCCTGGTAGACGAGATACCAAGGCCAGATGAGATATATTGAATGATACTCAAGATGTGGGGGGACAAGGTCAGAAATCAATGACACCAGGTTATAGTCCAACAAGTTTACTTGAAAACACAAGCTTTCGGAGCCGTGCTCCTTCCTCAAAGAAACCTGTTGGACTATCACCTGGTGTGGAATGAGAGTGAGGGGGGGTGAGGGGACCTGATAGAGGTGTACAGGATTATCAGGGGCATGCATGGAGTGAATAGAAAGCAGCTGTTCCCATTCATCAAAGGTTCAGTAACAAGGGAGCATAACTTTAAACTGAAAGACAGGAGTTTCAGAGAGGATTGGAGAAAAACTTTCTTCACTCAGAGGGTGGAAGTGATCTGGAATGACTGCCAGGGAAAGCACTTGAGGGGGCAAATCTCACAACATTCAAAAAGTATTTAGATTAGCACTTGAAGTGTCATAACGTTGTGTGGTTGAGGTTTTTATAACTTGCCTAGTTGGACTAGGCTCAATGGGCTGAAGGACCTCTTGTATACTGTATGAATCTATGAGCTATATCAATTTGTGTTTGTATGTGTCTGTGTGTGTGTGTGGTTGGGCAGAGGTTGGCAGAGTGTTGGTGTAGGCCTAGTGGTCATCTCTACACTATTAATGCAGAAACCAGCTGATGTTTGGAAGACCCAGGTTTAGACCTGACCATGGCCGATGGTGCAACTTGAATTCAATGAAATTCTGGAAATTAGACTCCAATGATGACTATGAAACCATTGTGGAATGTTGGAAAGACCGATCTGGTTCATTAATTTTCTTTAAGGAAGAAAACTGCCATCCTTACATGATCTGGCCTACGTGTGACTCCAGAGCCACAGCAATATTTTGTAGGAGTGTTTTTCCCAACCTGGGACAAAGACCCAGGAGGCAGGCAGGTTTTAGGCAAATGGCAAATGTTTATTCAAGCAGAAACTGGTTTAGGCAGGGAGTAGGCCAAAGGATCTTCCCCGAATCTGGCTTCAGAAGATTGATCAATGACACACGCTCTGCTTTTATAAAGAAATACAGCATTTTCATACATTTTGTGTTACAGTAATCAAATACAATGCAGCCATTGTCCTTGCCCTTTATTTAAACACCCAATCCTGTGTGGAACACCTAATCAGTGATGGGCACTTGCATGGACTGCCCTGGGTTCCCATGATCTGATGGTATTAACCAGACATTGTAATCTCTAGGACTTGGGATCTCCCCATGCATCCTATTCATTTGCATTTCAAAAGTTTAATGGCTATACTCCTTCTGGTTTTTCTCGGGCTTGTTTATCTGTAAGGACAGCTCAAATTCTATTTCCCATTGCGTTTTGGTGCTATCTTTATCATATTCAGTTACTCCTTTTATTTTTCCACTGTCCCAATTACATCATGTAAAAATAAATAGTCAGTTAGTTTTAACTAATTGCTATAAGGTTAACTTCTGTTATAAAGTTAATTCTAAGTGTAACTGTATACAACTAATTTTACTATCAGTATTTTGCAATTCATGGGCTGTGATCAATCTATCTTGTTTGGGGCGTAAAGAAGGCATCTCCTACGGCTAGTTAATCTCTACATCTAAGCTTAAGTGTATTACAGAGATAACATGGTGTAGAGCTGGATGAACACAGCAGGACAAGCAGCATCAGAGGAGCAGGAAAGCTGACGTTTCAGGCCTAGACCCTTCTTTAGAAATGGGGGAGGGGAACAGGGTTCTGAAATAAATAGGGAGAGAGGGGAGGAGGATAGAAGATGGATAAAGGAGAAGATAGGTAGAGAGGAGACAGACAGGTTAAAGAGGCTGGGGTGGAGCCACTAAAGGTGAGCGTAGGTGGGGAGTTAGGGAGGGGATAGGTCAGTCCAGGGAGGACGGACAGGTAAAGGGGGCAGGATGAGGCTAGGAGGTAGGAGATGGGGGTGAGGCTTGAGGTGGGAGGAGGGGATAGATGGGAGGAAGAACAGGTTAGGGAGGCAGGGACAAGCTGGCCTGGTTTTGGGATGTGGTTGGGGGAGGGGAGATTTTGAAGCTTGTGAAGTCCACATTGATACCATTGGGCTGCAGGGTTCCCAAGCGAAATATGAGTTACTGTTCGTGCAACCTTCAGGTCGCATCGTTGTGGCACTGCAGGAGGCCCAGGATGGACATGTCGTCAAAGGAATGGGAGGGGGAGTTGAAATGGTTCGTGATTGGGAGGTGCAGTTGTTTAGTGCAAACCGATTTAAGTGTATTACATCCTGGTTATGTATTGAAACCAACTTCTATGATCAGAGCATTTTTAACAAGAAACTATTTAGTATTGCTGGCAGCTTAAAAGAGGCAACTATACACTACGACATAATTTTACCTGTTGTCCTTCTCGGTCTTAAATACATTCAATGTCCTGGCCTCCACAATCCTCTGCAGCAATGAGTTTCACAAATAACCACACTCCAGCTAAAGAAGGTCTTCCTTATCTCAGAATCAAAAGGGCCATCCCTTCACACAAGGCTCTCCCACAGGTTGTATCTCTCCCATGTCCACTCTATCCAGGCCTTTGCGTTTCTATCAGGTTTACCCCCTCATCCTGCTAAATTCCATCATATACACATCCAGAGTTCTCTACCGTTCCTCATCCCTTCAAGTCCTTCATCCCTGGGATCATTCTTGTGAACTCAATGGGCTGAATGGTCTGCTTCCACACTGCAGGGATTCTATGATTCAATCATGTCCTCGAGCTGAGATGGCTGATCTCAAACAAGAAGGGGATAGAAATCTTGTGGAGTGGTGATGGTGAGGATGAGAGAATGACAGACTGAGAAACATTTGCCCACCCTCACCACTCCTTCTGGCCTTTGCGATACACAACAATGCAGAGTCACCGAGCAGAAACTGACAGCCAAGTTCTGAGCCCATGAACACAGCCTCAACCGTGATTTTGGGCTCACGTCACGCAACATGTAACTCCACCGTACTGTTCTGTATGTGTAAAATCTTCCTTACTCTCCTGTTTTAACACCATCACTTTGAAAACTTGTCATGACATCTCCACTGCAATTAGTTTGTACAGATTTGGATTCCTTGTTATTTGAGTTAGACCCTCGGCATGTGACTCTTACACCTGTCATGTTATTCCAGCCTTTTGGTTTGTCTCTAGCACCACCTTATTTTTAATATTTTGGAATTATATATCAGCCTCAATTATTTGGGTTATAGGTCATCTATTCAGCTGTTGACACTTGCTCACACCTTCAGATACACTTGATCACCTGCAGAGGCTCATTATTCAACCTGTCGACATTCAACTCGCCCCATTTGTATGAACTTTTGACCTCTCTGCTGTAAATTCTGTACCTCTGTGCTTCTCTGCTCTTTACCAGTGGAAGAGGCAGTGCTTTGAAAGTGTGTAATTTCAAATAAACCTGTTGGACTATAACCTGGTGTCGTGTGACTTCTGACCAACACCAGCACTTCCACACAATCTCCATGTAGGAAACCACTACCATCTGCCTTTACTCACCTGTCCATTTTGGTCAAGTCCTGCGCGTGGGCCACCCTCAGGGGTTTGTTTCTCACAAGGTGTAGTTTTCACACCTGGTTAACTTTAACCATCCTAGAGGTCTCCAGCCTCAAGGTGGCTCATGACCACGCACTTAAAGGATGGATCACCTACAAAGTTGCTACCTACCACCCAAGTGAACTTTCATCTTTCGAGGCTGGAGTACCAGACTGTAATGGGTCACTGAGGGAGCCAGGGTTACAGATCACTGTGAATACTCACGGAACCTTTGCATGTTGGTGGTCCACACTTCTTATACTCTGCCCTTGGGAGCACTTGCAGTCCATGAATAAATCTTTACAGGCCGGTCTCTGCTGTAGTTTAGTGGATTCTGCAGTTATTTTACACAGCAAGATCTCGCAATGCAGTATTTTGAACATTCATGTTCAGATTGTGACTTTCTTTACCACTACACAGCTGACTCCAACTCTCTCTTACTCTCGCTGTCCCCCATCTATCTGTTTCTCACTTCTCTGCTTCATGCAGCTGCAAACAACCTGGCTCTCACTCTGCTGATTTCATGCCATCAAGCCCTTTCTCTCTCATGACATTGTTTTCTCTTAGTCTCACTCTTTTTCTGAATGACTGCGATCAAATAAGTGACATAGGCAATCCATGCACAGTAAGATCCCACAAACAGCTGTGTGTTCACAGCGCAGCCTACCCAGAAAAGTGATGAAGTTTCTAAAAAACTAAAGTTTGTGACATCAATTGGAAACTTTTCGGAGAACTTACCAGTCAGTAAAATATTTTTTTAAAGTGCTGTCCCTGTTGTAAAGAGGGACAAAATTCAGACAATCTATTCACAGCAAGATCCAACTGTCAATGGTCAGACAGTCCCTTCTTTCTGTATCCATATATGTCTTTACTCCTCCTCTCTCTGATTGGACATTGATTGAAAAACACTGAGGAATGTCTCTGACACTCTCCCTCTCTTTCTCTCTCTCTCTCTTTCTCTCTTAAGACAGGAAGGGGAGGGCGAGAGAGACAGTGAGGGGACAAAGAGAGTCCCACAAACAGAATTAAAATAAAAATTAAAACTGCATTAAAATACTCCCTCTGGACTTTTCATTTCAAAGTCAAATACGTGACACCAAAACAGACATTAATGTTTTGGGAATTACACCAGACTCCAGTTTAAGGCTGTTTAATTTCCAGGCCCTCATGACAAGACATTCAAATCAGTGCATAGCAAGATCCCACAAACAATGTAACATCAACCAGACCATGTATTTCAGTGACTCTATTTAAGGGACCAGTTTTGGCCATATTACTACAGAACGGGAAAGTCCTGTTGTTTAGCAAATTGAAAACACTGCTGCCCTTCTCTTTCCTTAGCCCTCTTGCTCCATTGAATGTAGAACAAGACAGCACAGGAACAGGCCCTTCATTCCACCACGTCTGTGCCAACCATGATGCTATACTAAACCTCATGCCATCTGCCTGCACATCATCCATACACATCTATTCTCTGCCTATTCATGTTTCTGACTAAATGCCTCTTAAACGTTGCTATCCTGTCGACTTCCAGCACCTCCTTATGCAGGACGGTGTCCTTGCACATCTCCTTTACACTTTCTCCCTCTCACCTGAAACCTGTGTCCAGTGGTATGTCACATTTTCTACCTGGGAAAGAGACTCCAACTATCCACCCCATCACAATTTTATGTAATCCATCTCTGATCTTTTCTTTCTCTCTTGTTTTAATTGTACACTGCAATCATTGTCTCATATTTAAAAAGATTGTAGCATTTATTTTTGACAATATTAATTTTTATAAATCAAGGACTTTTTCTGTGCCAGTAATGCTGCAGGCAATTGACACACAGTGAGATCCTATACACAATCCAGAATGGGCTTAAATCCAAAAATAATATTCTGGTAATTCTAAACTGTTGTGTCTTAAAGTCGAACAAATTTAAACTTTTGGAAAGATATTCACTTCAATCACAAAACTTCCATCCCTTGTGTTTAACCTAAATTTCTCATGCAACAATGGTGATCAACTGTGTACCAAACAATAATGCCAGGATGACCATAAAGATTGTGAGAGCAATATTGCTGATACAGGTAGAAATCCAGCCCCTTTTCTGAGAGCATTAAGAAAGGTGTTGAAGCTTTTTATTCGAATTGGGAAGAAAGTACTGATTGGCTGGACCATTTTACCAGGGAGGTGCAGCAAAAACAGTTAGCTGTCAATCCTCATTCTCAGACTGGACAGTTTGATTCTGAGTGGTCAGTGTCACCATGGCGATGTGGCAGTATTTGGTTGTTTCATGATGCCTTTCTTATTAAAGGAGTGCAATGTCTGTATAGATTCCTTTTTCCTACATAAACCAAGGTCCTGTGAAATTATATATGTAACTTCTAGCTTATGCACAGATGCATCACACTGTGATCCCAGCTAATGATCTTAAATTGGTTTCCAGTTTAACGCCTAGCATAGTTCAGATTATTCAATAAATGATTTCCAAAGCAGAATCACTTCAAATGGTGGATATGCTTTTCTGAGGCCGACAAGCATGGGCTGGTTAATCACGGGCAGCCTGCTGCCAGCAGAGAATGGTCAAATCAACAAGCATTGAGATATGGTCTTACTATCATCGCGACGTAGTTTCCAGCGTGTCTCTGGTAATGAAACACACGTCAAGTTATTCATTGGTGAATCACTTGTTGGGCTTGTGTAAAGGAGGTAACCTGCCTAATGATGTATATGATAGAATGTGTTGTCACGGCTCACTGCACCCACCATGTATGGGTTACCCTAGACACACAAAAGTGATGACCCTTTTACATCCTATCAAATCCAGGACTGATGTGCCCAGTGTAAACTGGCCAAATGGCTGTGTGAAACTGTTGCAATCATGTCTAAATGAGTTTTCCACATACAGTGAAGGATTCCTTCATGTTCACTAAGACCATCTAAGAGCTACATGTTGAGAGCAACACCCCCAGTCTGCCATGTGCTCTTTCAACATTGCCAATGTATTTATCACTAAACCATTCAAATAACCCAGTGAAATCTAAATGTACCACCTGTGTTTGATTCGGATTCATCAAACTCAAGAACGTAGCAATTTGTGCTGTTGACTACAGTTCCAATAACACCATGTATGCCCGAACAGTTGGTATTACCATGGGAAATTCTACAGGTCAAACTCTTGCTCACATCTTTGTTTCGTAACTGTGCAAAATACATTTGTGATGGCATGATAACTAGCCTCTAACCCCTTGCATATTTCCAACATGCAGAAGATGTTTGCAACATTTGAATCGGCATGAATGAATTTCTTTATATCACTCTATGATCTCCATCCTGGGCTCACATTTGCCACTGAAATGGACGATCCTTTCCTTTCCGATAGGAATTTGGAACATGTATGCTGGCCAGTGAATGTAGGCTTTCAGTAAATAAGAGTTGAGAACCAACTTAAAAAAAAGAACTGTGCTGCTGTAAATCAGGAACAAAAACAAAGTTGCTGGAAAAGCTCAGCAGGTCTGGCAGCATCTGTGAAGGAAGAAAACAGAGTTAACGTTTTGGGTCCAGTGACCCTTCCTCAATGTTGTCAATGAGTACAGGAATTGGGAGGTCATTTTGTGGCTGTACAGGGCATTGGTTAGGCCACTTTTGGATTACTGTGCCCAATTCTGGTCTCCCTGTTATAGGAAGGATGTTGTCGAAGAAATTAGATTAAATCACACACCAAAGGCCCAGACTTCCAGGCAAAGAGATTTTATTCGTGATCTCACGGAGAGTCAACGCTGACAAAAGATCAGGTCCAAAGACTTCGACAAGTCCAGAAAAGAAGCAGAATTTATACAGTAGTACAAACAAGTTAAAACAAACTGCAATTATGCTGTGTTTCAGCAAGGCAAGGTCATTACTTAGGCAACCAGACATACATTAATTAAAGCAGAATGTGGTGAAGATAAGAGAGTGTGCAGATGCGGTGAGCTCTAGCTTTTTGCTATCTATCCTACGTGACTTCACAGGCTAGGGAAAGGCAGTTTGCAGTTACAGCAAAATGCATTGTTTCATAACGCTAAAGTTTCCCTACTTCGTGCTCCTAGTCATGCATCATTTTAACTCATTACTACTCAGCCTAAATTAAACAGTCTCAACATACAAGTATTCCACAATTCCCTCCTTTTTGATCCCCAGGTCAACTTTACCAGTCTTCCTCTGCGAACGGTGGGTCTTACCCCAGGGGATAAGGTCTCATGCCCAAGCATTCCTTCCCATCATAATCGGGAATGTTGGATATGTAACGGGGAAACATGGGAACAGGGTTTTGTCACCCCCAGGGGAGAATGGCACATATTAGGCGGGTCGATAGAATGCGTACTACAATTATAACAAGGATGATCCCATAGTGAGTCAGGGTGCTCCACCAAATCCCAAAACGGCCACCATCTAGATGCCGGGGGGTTGTCATTGTGGAATTGATTCCCTATCGCTTTTATTTTGCTGACACCTTGCTGAACATGATCAGATAGACTCATCTGGGATATAGGTGCAGCAATCCTGTCCTATAACTGCGCAAGTGCCCCCTTTTTTGGCCAGCACAAAATCTTTTGCCAGTCTATTCTGTAGGGCCACTGTTCGCACCACCACACATTCAGCAGACAGCTCGGAAATGGCCTGGTTTGTCTCCTCTAGAGCATGGACAGTTTCATTGGCCAATTTCTCTGGGGCTGAGTCCATGTTCATCAGTTCCCGGGCTGCTTTCCCTGTACCATAAATGGGGAAGACTATCATGAAGAAACGCTTGGTCTCGGTTATAGCCTTCTTGCGCCGTTTAATCCAGGGATGATAGTGTAAAGTGGGGAGGTGGCACAAATGGGGGACTATAAATGCAAGATAGCAGGACCCCGTCCAGGATGGGGGCAGTCAGGCATAGGCTATGTAGCCACATACAAAATATGTACCGTTAAAGGGAATGCAATGGGTGATAAACTCCAGGTACCAATTTTGTTGAAAAGTGCCTAAATGGTTGGATTTGGAAAACTGAGAAGGCTGTTGGAGCCCTGCTTAAGGAGAGAGTCGTTAAGAACTCCTCTGGTCAGAAAGATTGAGAATTTGCCACGGGCTGGGAGGGGGAAAATAGAGACATTATAATATATGGAGCAATGGCTATTACCCATGGGGCTACCCTTTTCTCATATTGCTATTTTAGTGAGGCAAATTGGGGCCGTGTGGTTGTTTTCAGCAGTTAGCATAAAAAAAGATGACGGGGGGAGGTGTTACAATAATCCAGCTGGTACCATCCTACAAAAGTGGCAAGGGGGTACCCTGCCGAATTCCACTGTTGCTTGTCTGTGTCGGTGTTAACCATATAGTGACCAGCTTCAGTCTGCAAGCCATCCCGATTCCCGGGTAGTGAGCTATTCTGTTTTAATACCCACTCAGCCACTTCGGAGGCATTAAAGGGGCTTGGTCATAATGGGATTCCCCCTTTTTGAGTGAATCAGAACATGGGCGCATACCCAGCAAGAGGAGACATTTAAACGCACGGCATACTCAGAGCTTAAAGACAGAAATGAGTTGTTAGCAGGGGCTTGTTCCATATAATTCGACACGATACCCCACACAAATAGTCCATGTACTATAAACACCAGGAACCTCATTGTTTGTCTCCCGTGGGTGGACCTGTCACGGTGGTTCCAAAGTCATGTTTACAACATGTCCCGTGAATCCAGTCCATCTTGCCTTGCACTTTGACAGGTGAGCGGGTCGTCAGTAGTACTTGATATGGTCCTTTCCACCGAGGAGAAAAAGAGCAT
>NC_063358.1:44482186-44498341 GCF_021869965.1 Rhincodon typus
CTCTCCCTGCAGCTCAAAACCTCCTTTTCCAGCAATAGCCTTGTAAACCTTCTCTGAACACTTTCAAGTTAAACAATATCTTTCCTACACCAGGGAGACCAGAATTGAACACAGTGTTCTAAAAGTGGCCGAACCAATGTCCGACAACATGACAACCCAACTCCTATACTCACTGCACTGACCAATGAAAACAAGGATACCGAACACTATCTTCACCACCTGTCCACCAGTGATTCCACTTTCAAGGAACATTGCACCGACACCCGAGGGTTCCTTTGTTTGTCACTAGTTCCCAAGGCAAAAATGTGCAAGGGGAAAAAGCAGGAGATTGGCACAAGGTAACATTTAACAAGCTAAAGCAGACATCATGGGCCAAAATGCCTTCTTCTGTGCTGTACCACCACTTTTGATTATTACTTGAGGTCCTGTGTAATGTACATTGGGGGATTTACCTGATATAATTTTGCTGTTGAGCAAGAAACTGGTGGATTTTCTGTGCAGCTGAAGTTAACATCTAACTTGTCAGTATTTTTGCATTTGTAATGATTTTGTTAAAAACAGGACAGGTTTTAAAGCTTTGGATAGGTTTTGTGCACTAATGAATGTTTGTTAATGAACAGTAATATTCTGGTAAATCAAAACTGTTCGGTCTTCAATTCAAACAAATTTAAACTTTTAGAAACATAGTACCTGAATTCACCAAACTTCCATCCTCTGTGTTTAAACTGAATTTCTGATGCAGCAATGGCGAACAACTGTATCCCAAATTATAATCCCAGTATCTCCGTGAAAACTGTGTGAGCAATATTGCTGATACAGGTAGAAATCCATCTTTTCTCCTTTGAAACCATTAAGAAAGGAGTTGGAAGCTTTTCATACAAATGAGAAAAAAGTGCTGATTGGCTGGGCCATTATCACCATGGAGATGCTGCAAAAACAGTTAGCTGTCAATCCTAATTCTCAGACCACACAGCGAGGCTGAATGATGAGTGTCGCCATGGCGATGCAGCTGTGTTTGGTTGTCTCCATGGTTTGGTTGTCTCTTATTAAAGAATTGCAATGTCTGTGCAAATTCCCTTTGCCGATATAAACCAGGGTCCTGTGAAATTATATATGTAACTTCGAGCTCATGCACAAATGCATCAAACTGTGATCTCAGCTTATGATCTGAAATTGATTTCCAGTTTAACACCTAGCACAGTTCAGATTATTTAATAAATGATTTCCAAAGCAGAATCACTTCAAATGTTGGATATGCTTTTCTGAAGCTTACAAGCATGGGCTGGTTGATCACAGGCAGCCTGCTGCCAGCAGAGAATGGTCAAATGGACACATGATGTGATGCAGTCCACCAGTCATCAGGATGTAGGTTCTGGCGTCTCACTCGCACTGAAACCCATGTCAGGTTATTCATTTGTGACTCACTTGTTGGGCTTGTATAATGGAGGTAACCTGCTTAATGATGTCTTTGATAGAATTTATTGTCACGGCTCACTGCACCCACCACGTATGGGTTATTCGAGATACACAAAAGTGATGTCCCTTTTACATTGTATCATATCCATGACTGACTCTGCACAGTGTAAACTGGCCAAAGGGCTGTGTGAAACTTTTGCGTTCATGTCTAAATGAGTTTTCCACAGAGACAGTGAAAGTGTCCTTCATGTTCATGAAGACCGTCTAAGAGCTACATATTGGGAGCAATAACAGTGCCAGCTTATTTATCAGTATACCATTTAAATAAGCCACCTGAGTCTGATGCAGCATAGGGAGTGAGTCGGCTTGGACTTCTTGTGATGAATGTCTTGTTTCCACACTCATGGAGAGTGCCAGGGTCTGTGATGTCTCGGATCGTGTTTTTGGGATCCTTAAGGGGGAGGGGGAGCAGCCCCAAGTCGTGGTCCACATAGGCACCAACGACATAGGTAGGAAAAGGGATGGGGATGTAAGGCAGAAATTCAAGGAGCTAGGGTGGAAGCTTAGAGCTAGAACAAACAGAGTTGTTATCTCTGGTTTGTTACCCGTGCCATGTGCTAGCGAGGCGAGGAATAGGGAGAGAGAGCAGTTGAACACGTGCAGGAGGGAGGGATTCAGATACCTGGATAATTGGGGCTCATTCTGGGGTAGGTGGGACCTCTACAAACGGGATGGTCTACACCTGAACCAGAGGGGTACCAATATCCTGGGGGGGAAATTTGCTAATGCTCTTCAGGAGGGTTTAAACTAATTCAGCAGGGGGATGGGAACCTGAATTGTAGCTCCAGTATCCGGGAGGTTGAGAGTAGTGAGGTCATAAATAAGGTTTCAAGGTCGCAGGAGTGTACCGGCAGGCAGGAAGGTGGTTTGAAGTGTGTCTACTTCAATGCCAGGAGCATCCGGAATAAGGTGGGTGAACTTGCAGCATGGGTTGGTACCTGGGACTTCGATGTTGTGGCCATTTCGGAGACATGGATAGAGCAGGGACAGGAATGGTTGTTGCAGGTTCCAGGGTTTAGATGTTTCAGTAAGATCAGGGAAGGTGGTAAAAGAGGGGGAGGTGTGGCATTGTTAGTCAAGGACAGTATTACAGTGGCAGAAAGGATGTTTGATGAGGACTCGTCTACTGAGGTAGTATGGGCTGAGGTTAGAAACAGGAAAGGAGAGGTCACCCTGTTGGGAGTTTTCTATAGGCCTCCGAAAAGTTCCAGAGATGTAGAGGAAAAGATTGCAAAGATGATTCTGGATAGGAGCGAAAGTAACAGGGAGTTGTTATGGGGGACTTTAACTTTCCAAATATTGACTGGAAACGCTATAGTTCGAGTACTTTCGATGGGTCAGTTTTTGTCCAATGTGTGCAGGAGGGTTTCCTGACACAGTATGTAGATAGGCCAACAAGAGGCGAGGCCACATTGGATTTGGTACTGGGTAATGAACCAGGCCAGGTGTTAGATTTGGAGGTAGGTGAGCACTTTGGTGATAGTGACCACAATTTGGTTACGTTTACTTTAGCGATGGAAAGGGATAGGTATGTACCATAGGGCAAGAGTTATAGCTGGGCGAAAGGCAATTATGAGGCAATTAGGCAAGATTTAGGATGCATAGGATGGAGAAGGAAACTGCAGGGGCTGGGCACAATTGAAATGTGGAGCTTGTTCAAGGAACAGCTACTGCATGTCCTTGAGAAGTATGTACCTGTCAGGCAGGGAGGAAGTGGTCGAGCGAAGGAACCGTGGTTTACTAAAGAAGTTGAATCTCTTGTCAAGAGGAAGAAGGAGGCTTATGTAGAGATGAGGCATGAAGGCTCAGTTAGGGCGCTTGAGAGTTACAAGTTAGCCAGGAAGGACCTAAAGAGAGAGCTAAGAAGAGCCAGGAGGGGATACGAGAAGTCTTTAGCAGGTCGGATCAAGGAAAACCCTAAGGCTTTCTATAGGTATGTCAGGAATAAAAGAATGACGAGAGTAAGATTAGGGCCGGTCAAGGACAGTAGTGGGAAGTTGTGCGTGGAGTCCGAAGAGATAGGAGAGGCGCTAAATGAATATTTTTTGTCAGTATTCACACAGGAAAAAGACAATGTTGTCGAGGAGAATATTGAGATACAGGCTATTCGACTAGACGGGATTGAGGTTCATAAGGAGGAGGTGTTAGCAATTCTGGAAGGTGTGAAAATAGATAAGTCCTCTGGGCCTGATGGGGTTTATCCTAGGATTCTCTGGGAAGCTAGAGAGGAGATTGCAGAGCCTTTGGCTTTGATCTTTATGTCGTCATTGTCTTCAGGAATAGTGCCAGAAGACTGGAGACTAGCAAATGTTGTCTGCTTGTTCAAGAAGGGGAGTAGAGACAACCCTGGTAACTATAGACCAGTGAGCCTTACTTCGGTTGTGGGTAAAGTGTTGGAAAGGATTATAAGAGGTAGGATTTATAATCATCTAGAAAGGAATAATTTGATTAGGGATAGTCAACATGGTTTTGTGAAGGGTAGGTCGTGCCTCACAAACCTTATTGAGTTCTTTGAGAAGGTGACCAAACAGGTGGATGAGGGTAAAGCGGTTGATGTGCTGTATATGGATTTCAGTAAAGCGTTTGATAAGGTTCCCCATGGTAGGCTATTGCAGAAAATACAGAGGCATGGGATTGAGGGTGATTTAGCGGTTTGGATCAGAAATTGGCTAGCTGTAAGAAGACAGAGGGTGGTGGTTGATGGGAAATGTTCATCCTGGAGTTCAGTTACTAGTGGTGTACCTCAAGGATCTGTTTTGGGGCCACTGCTGTTTGTCATTTTTATAAATGACCTGGATGAGGGCGTAGAAGGATGCGTTAGTAAACTTGCGGATGACACCAAAGTCGGTGGAGTTGTGGATAGTGCGGAAGGATGTTGCAGGTTACAGAGGGACATAGATAAGCTGCAGAGCTGGGCTGAGAGGTGGCAAATGGAGTTTAATGCAGAAAAGTGTGAGGTGATTCACTTTGGAAGGAGTAACAGGAATACAGAGTACTGGGCTGATGGTAAGATTCTTGGTAGTGTGGATGAGCAGAGAGAGCTCGGTGTCCATGTGCATAGATCACTGAAAGTTGCCACCCAGGTTGATTAGCGTTGTTAAGAAGGCGTACGGTATGTTAGGTTTTATTGGTAGAGGGATTGAGTTTCGGAGCCATGAGGTCATGTTGCAGCTGTACAAAACTCTGGTGCGGCCGCACTTGGAGTATTGCGTACAGTTCTGGTCACCGCATTATAGGAAGGATGTGGAAGCATTGGAAAGGGTGCAGAGCAGATTTACCAGAATGTTGCCTGGTATGGAGGGAAGGTCTTGTGAGGAAAGGCTGAGGGACTTGAGGCTGTTTTCGTTAGAGAGAAGAAGGTTAAGAGGTGACTTAATAGAGACATACAAGATGATCAGAGGATTAGATAGGGTGGACAGTGGGAGCCTTTTTCCTCGGATGGCGATGGCTAGCACGAGGGGACATAGCTTTAAATTGAGGGGTGATAGATATAGGACAGATGTCAGAGGTAGGTTCTTTACTCAGAGAGTAGTAAGGGCGTGGAATGCCCTGCCTGCAAAAGTAGTAGACTCGCCAACTTTAAGGGCATTTAAATGGTCATTGGATAAACATATGGATGATAATGGAATAGTTTAGGTTAGATGGGCTTCAGATTGGTTTCACAGGTCGGCGCAACATCGAGAGCCGAAGGGCCTGTACTGCGCTGTAATGTTCTATGTTCTAAAACAGAGTCCCCTGTAAATAAACCCTAAAACACAGAGCGGCCTGTAAATAAACCCTAAAACACAGAGCTTCCTGCAAATAAATCCTAAAACACAGAGAGCCCCCTGTAAATAAACCCAAAAACACGGAGGGTCCTGTAAATAGAACCGTAAAACACAGAGATCACTGGAATTAAACACTAAAACTCAGAGCGCCCTGTAAAAAATCCTCAGTGACCGAGGAGTCAGGAGGCAAGAGGGTGTTTTATCTGGGGTCGCGGGGGGGAGCGGTGGGGAAGGGGCACTGCCCACTAGTTGGAGGAAATCTGGGGGTGGGGCTAGACAAATTGGGGAGGAGGGGGTGTATTGGAAATGTCATTTCAGGGCAGGGGCCTGTCATGTATGGCGATAGTAGGAGGTCAACAGGTCATGGCAGAAATGAGAGATGGAGTGTTGAGGGGGTGTAATCGAGTTTGGTTGGCAGGGTCGAAGGAGGGAGGGAAGTGGTGTTTGGATGGAAAGTGACTGAAAGGGGTCTAAGTGGTCGGGAGATGTAGTTGAGAAGGGGGAGGTTTAGAATTCAGGTTTGGGACTGTTTAATATCCAGGAGTTACAGTCAGTTTTTACTGTCTAACTCTCCTGGGTAATTATTGAGCTTAAGTGAGTCTAACTTGTTAATCCGAACCCTCAGATGTTTTCTATGTTATAAGGGGCTTTTTCAGAAGCTTCCAGTTGCAGGAGAGTTGTCCATTGGAAATTTCAGAATTCCAGGAAATTCCCATGGAATCTATTACATAAGGTTTCTGTACAGTCACAATGCACAACTCCACTCTGTTCCAACACCTTTCTGGCCAGTTGACTATCGGGGCCTCTTCTCAGAGAAGGCAATACAGGGAAGATTCCCTTGACCTGTTCATTGGACTTTCAAAAAAATGAGAGGTGATACTGTTGAAACTCTTATATAACTGGTGCAAATCACTGAACCAGCTCCCGTCTTTCCAACCTTCTCAGATGGTCGCAGAATTGTTATGGCGCAGAAGGAGGCTATTTGGTCTATCGTCCCTGCTAAACGAGCTGGCTGTCCAATTGACTCAGTGCCATTTTCCTGCCTTTTTTCCCATATCTTTGCAGACTATTTCTATCGAAATATTCATCCAATTCCCTCTTGAATATCTCAATTGAGTGCCTCCATCACGTTTCCAGGCAGTGCATTCCACACGCTTCTATGTACTGTGTGAAAAAGTATTTTCTAACTTCACATCTACCAAGACCTGGTACATTGTGATTTTGAGCGTAGATTGATGGGGATTATCATTGGTGTCAGAGGGCTTCATTGCCCTGTGTTAAAGTGTGGATTAACAAGGTTTTAACTGATGTAACATAGCAGTATTACACCATATTAGTGTGTTGATTGATTGGGTTTATTACTGGTGTAACAGAGCTTTATCATACTGTGACATAGTGCAGATTGATCAGGATTATTAATGGTGTACCAGAACTTTATTACCCAGTGCTAGAGAGTAGCTTGATAGGGTTCAATTACTGGTGTAAAGTAGCTGTGTTACACTGTATTAGACTGTAGATTGAAAGGGTTTATTATTGGTGCAGCAGAGCCTTATTATACTATCTAAACATGCAGATTGATATGGTGTATTACTAATGTAACAGAACTTTATTGCGCAGTGTTAGTGTGTCGTATGATAAGGTATATTACTGGTGTAACAGAGGATTATTACACTGTAGTAGGGCGTAGATTGATAGGGTTTTGTTCCTAGTGCAACAGAGCTTTATTTCAGTGCGTTAGAGTAGATTTGTCATCACAAAGATGAAAGGTCTGAAGTGTATTGAAACGAGGGAGAGTTGGTCATTTTGTTTTGCTGCAAGTTGGTGTTCCTGTATCCTGCTGGTGAGTTTCCTGCCCGTCTGTCCGGTGTAGTGTTTTTCACAGATGCTGCATTTGTCCTGCTCACTGTGAGTATGGGGTCTTTTATCTTTAAGTAACTGGCGAAGTGTGGCAACCTTATCCCAAGGGGTCATAGGAGCCTTGTAGTCAGTCTGGATGTGTTTCTTACATAGGGTAGGGTGGCCAGTATGTTGGGGTATATAGTGTCTTCTTGGTGTTGTTTGTTTGCCAGGCATTGGCGGACAAAGCTGTTAGGATAACCCTTCAAGAATCATAGGATCCCTCCAGTGTGGAAACAGGCCCATCGGCCCAACGGAACATCACACACAGACACATCCCCCTACAACCCACCTCATATAAACATCCCTGAACACTACGGGGTAATTTAGCATGGCCAATCCACCTTGCCTGCACATCTTTGGACTGTGGCAGGAAACTGAAGGACCCGGAGGAAACCCATGCAGATGGGGAGAGAACGCGCAAACTCCACACAGACAGTCGCCCAAGAGTGGATCGAACCCAGGACCCTGGCGCTGTGAGGTAGCAGTGCTAACCACTGAGCCACCATTGTTTGCAAAGACTCTGTATAGGTGTACCTCTTCGTTTTTGCTCATCTCCGGGATGTTGCAGTGAGTTTAAAGAGAATCTTGACACAGCTCTGTTTGTGGACACAGGGGTGGTTACTTTGTCGTCTTTCTGTATACGCTGGTAAGGAATTCCCCGTTGTTCTTTCGTTCCATCATTACATCTAGAAATGTGAGTTGATTGTGTTCTCTTCTTGCCTGAAGAACTTGATATCGGTGATTATGCTGTTAATATGGTGATGTGTTTCTTCTAACTTTGCTCGTTTAATAATCACAAAGGTATCGTCCACATATCTAACCCACAGTTTAGGCTGGATCTGGGGGAGGGCTGTGTGTTCCAGTCTTTGCATAACAGCTTCCGCTATGAGCCACCAGAAGGGTGAACCCATGGGTGTTCCATTAATTTGTTCATATACCTGGCCATTGAAGACACAGTGTGCGGTAAGGCATAGGTCTAGTAATCTTAGCATGTTGTCCTTGCTGATGGTTTCATTGGAGGTTTGTGTTTTCGGATTGTCCAGTAATATGGCCAGTGTCTCCTTTGGTAGTGTCATGGTGATAGAGGTGAATAGTGCTGTAATTTCAAAGGACACCATCATTTCCTCCTTGTCGATTTTTATGTTCCTGTTGTTGTCCAGGAATTCCTGTGCTTAGTGTATGCAGTGGGTCGATCCATTGGTGAGGTGTTTTAGTCTCTGTTGTAACTCCTTGGCTAGCCTGTGTGTCATTGTACCCTGCAAAGAAACTATGGGTCCAAGGGAGATGTCAGATTTGTGTACTTTGGTTAGCCCACAGAATCGGGGGGGTGTTTGATCCATTGGGTTTCATCGCAGCAATACAGCACAACCAACTCTCTCTCGTTTCAATACACTCTGACATAGAAGGACATCAAATTGACAAGGACAAAGTTACAGTACAAGGACAGTTTGAGAAGATCTGTAGCTCTGGTTGTGGATTAGGATGCTCGCCGAGCCGGTGGGTTTGGTTGCAAACATTTCGTCGCCCTAATTGGTAACATTGTCACTGCGCCTCCAGTGAAGTGTTGGTGTTCTATCCCACTGGTTATTTATCTGCCTCGGTTTGCTGGAGTGGTTGGCATTACTTCTGGTTCTGTTTCTCAGTAGTTTGTACACAGGGTCTAATTTAATGTGTTTGTTGATGGAGTTCTGGATGGAATACTAGGTCTCCAGGAATTCCCTGGTACGTCTTTGTTTGGCTTGTGCGATTATCGATGTGTTCTCCCAGTCGAACTTGTGTCCCTCATTGTCCATGTGTAATGAGATAACATTCGAATTCGACCGGCAGAAACCAAACAGAGACACGCCAGGGAATTTCTAGAGGCCTGGTGTTCCAACCAGAACTCCATTAACAAACATAGTAAATTAGACCCTGCGTAACAACTGAGAAACAAAACAGGAAGTAATGCCAACCACCCCAGCAAACTGAGGCATATCAATAACCATCGGGACAGAACAGCAACACTTCACCGGAGGTGTATGGATAATGTTACCTATCAGGGTGACGAAATGTTTGCAACTAAACCCACCTACTCAGCAAGCATGTCTACAACCTCAATACTAGGACATGCAAGACAAAAACAAGCATGAGAATTCCTGGAGGCCTGGTTTTCAACTACCAATGCAATTAACAAACATGTTGAAATAGATCCATCTACATACCACTTACGGTACAAAACCAGAAACAAGACTGCCCACCATGACAGACCAGACCATATAAATTAAGAGTGGGATCGAACAACAACACCTCAATGGAGGCTACGCAGCACTACAAGGGAGACGAAACGTTTGTATGAAATCCAGTCACCTCGGCGAACCAACCAACAACTCCAATCATTGGAAAAAAGGAGGGTCCTGAAGGACTGGAAAATGGTGAATGTAACACCCTGTTTAGCTTGAGAGGGGGGCAGAACTCAACAATTGAAAGGCCAGTTCGCCAGCCTGATCTAAGGCTGGTTGCTAAGATTTTAGAGTCCATTTTTAAGGATGAGATTGCAAGTTCACAGTAAAATAGTGCTGAGTCAGCACTATTTCATCACATGCAGGTCATGCCTAACAAATCAAAAACAGTTCTTTTAGCAGTAAAAATCACATTGGATAAAGGAGAACCAGTGGAAGTGCTCGGTATGGATTTCCAGAAGTCCTTTGGCAAAGTGCCCCACAGGAAACCGGCAAATATGAGAAGAAGGCAGCATGTGGCTCAGGGGCGAATGCTCTCTGATTGTACCTCCTGCATATTTTGAGAGAGATTGGGCACCAACTCAGTTGCGGAGAGCCACTCTCAGAGCCTGTTTTTCTCCCTCCTTCCCTCCGTGTTTAACCTGACACATCCAGGTGTTTCTCTGACACATTGGAAAGTACACATCAAACAAAACTGATGCTCCCACTGTCACCCTCGCATTTGTCCCTCATATCGTGTGCCCATTCTTTCTCGGATTTGGCCCTGTTTCTACATGAAATATTGACAATGAGCCTTTCATTTCTAACACATTCACTTCTCCCTTTTTCACTCTTTCCCCTCCCCCCCACCCCGAATCCCCAACCCTTCTCTCTCAATCATTATGCTTTGTCAACATTAGCAATGGAACCAGCATAATTGGTGGGGAGGGGCAGTAGGGAATGGGGGATTAGGAAAGGAGTGATGCAGTCCAACCACAGACCAAGAGCAAAATGAAGTGGGGGCCCTGTTATACTGTCATAGAGTCATACAGCATGGAAACAGTCCCATTTGCCAGCATTTGGCCCATGTCCCTCTAAACTGTTCCAATTCATATACCCAGCTAGAAGCTTTCTAAATGTTGTAATTGTACCAGACTCTAACACTTCCTCTGGCATCTCATTCCATAAACGCACAACATTCTGCATGAAAAAGTTGTCCCTTAAGCCCCTTTTAATTCTTTTCCTCACCTTAAACCTATGCCCTCTAGTTTTGGACTCCCCCACCCCAGGGAAAAGACCTTGTCTATTTACCCTAACCATTATCCTCCTGATTTTATAAACATCTACAAGGTCAGCCCTCAGCCTCCAATGCTCCAGGGAAAATAGCCCAGCCTATTCAGCCTCTCCCTGAACTGCAAATTCTCCAACCCTGGCAACAACCATGGAATTCATTTCTGAACCCTTTCAAGTTTCACAACATCCTTGCTATAGCGAGGAGACCAGAATTGAAGACAGTATTCCAAAAGTGGCCTAACCAATCTCCTGAACATCTGCAACATGACGTCCCAGCTCCTCTACTCGATGCACTGAGCAATAAAGGCAAGCAGATCAAACACCGCCTTCACTATCCTGTCTACCTGCGATGACACCTTCAAGGATCTATGAACCTGCACTCCAAGGTCTCTTTGCTCAGCAACACTCCTCGGGAACCTTACCACTAAGAGTAGCAGTCCTGCCCTGATGTGCCTTTCCAAAATCCAGCAACTCACAGTTATCTAAATGAAATTCCATCTACCATGAAATGCCACTTCTTGGCCCACAGTTTTGACAGGCTTTTGATGTGTGAAGACAAAGCCATGCACAGCACGATCCCACAGGCAGCTCTGTGAGATCATCAGATATTCCCTCCATGTAGCACCCTATAAGACCCCCAACCCTTCTCTCTGACATCTGGCAACTCTGCATGGTGTGAGCGTGAGGGAAGTAAGGCAGAAATCTGGTCCTGTTGAGAACGAATTCAATAAATGAATGGATTCGGCTATTTAATCGGATAGTCATAGAGATATACAGCTTGGACACAGAACCTCTGGTGCAACTAGTCCATGCCGACCATGTTCCCAAACTAAACTAGTCCCGCTTGCCTGCATTTGGCCCATATCCTCCAAACCTTTCCTATTTTTGAATTTGTCCAAATGATTTTTAAATGTTGGAACTATACCTGTATCCAACACTTCCTCTGGTAGGTCATTTCAAACACAAACCCCTCTCTGTGTAACAAGGTTAGCCCTCATTGTCCTTTCTAAGACTTTGTCCTCTCACCTTAAATATATGCATGTCAGTTCTGAACTCCCCCAACCCAAGGAAAAGACCTTCTTATTCACTTTATCCATCTATGCCCTTTATCATTTTAGGGATCTCCAGAAAATCAATCTCCTCCCCTCCAGTTAAAGTCCTAGCATATCCAGCCAATTTTTATAACTCAAACTCTCAATTCCTGACAACATCCTGATAAACTTTTCTTAATCATCTCCAATTTGAAATATCCTTCATATACCAGGGTGATCAGAACTTCTTATACACAGTACTCCACAAGAGGCTTCACCAATGTCCCGTATAATCTCAACATGACATCCCAACTCCCATGCTGAAATGTCTGAGCAATGAAGGCAAGCATGCTAAACTATGTGTAAACTTAGATTTAGCCTTTACACAAACATTCTCCCTCTCAAAGGCAGATCACGTTTTTTGGGGGAATTTGATGGTTCAGTGAAACTTTGTGGAGAAGATTTCAAAGCATTTGGTCTGGTTTCTGAAGGTCCGGATCTCTCTGCTCTCCAGTTCATTCTTGTCTCGTCTGAGTGAAGTAGATAAACAGGAGAGGCTTTTGTGTGTGGGATCTTGTTGTTCGCCAGCTGCTGTGAGGTGTGGGGAATGATATGAGGCTCCAGTGAAACTTACAGAAGCCATTCATTCATTGAATTCATTCTCAATAGGACCAGATTGTTGCCTTACCTCCACCTCTCTCACACCAGGAAGAGTTGCCAGATGTCAGAGAGAAGTGTTGGGGGTCTGTCAAGGTGCTACATTGAGGGAATACCATGATAGTCTGCCTGTGGGAACCTGCTGTGCACGCCTTTGTCTGCAGGTTTCATTTTGACATCACAAGCCTGTCAACACTGTGGGCTGAGGAGTGGCAGATGGAGATTAATTTAGATTAACGTGAGGTGCCACATTGTGGAAAAGAAAATGAGGGCAGGACTTACAGCACTTAATGATAAAGTCCTGGGGAGAGTTGCTGAACAATAAAACGTTGGGTTGCAGCTTCATAGTACCTTGAAAGTGACGTTGCAGGTAGATAGGATAGTGAAGAATGTCAGTTCTGAGGCACTGCCTCTTTATCAGAGGGTCATTGTAAGGGGATCAGTACTCAGGGAGGACACCATTGTTAGATGGTCAATACCGAGAGCACTGACTCATTGTATTAGAGTAACCCTAACCCTAACCCTTGCCTCAGCCCCAACCCAAACCCTAACCCTAATAGTAAACCTAAAACTAACCCTAACACGAACTTTAACTCCAACCCTAACCCTAGACACCACACCAACCCTAAACCTAACCATAACCCTAACCTTAATCCTAATCCCAACCTAAACCTACTCTCAGCCGCAACCTGAACTCTAACTCGAAACCCAGCCTCAGCTCCAACCCTGACCCTACCCCTGACACTAGCCTCAGCTCCAACCCTAACGCTAACCCTAATCCGTATCCTATTGTCAGCCCAACCCGAACCATAACTTAACCCAAATCCTAGCCTCAGCCCCAACTCTGTCACAAACCCTAATCCTAAACCTAACACTCACACTAACCCTAAACTTAACACTATCGCAGCCCCAACCCTAAATCTCAACCACAACCTAACCATAGCCTCCGGCCCAAACCTAACCCTAAACCTAATGCTAACCCCAAACCTAACGCTAACCCTAACCCTAAATCTTGGCTCAGCTCCAACCCTAACCCGAACCCTGACACTCACCTTAACACGAGACCCAACCCCAAACCTAACATTAACACTTACCCATTCTCAGCCCGATCCCTAAACCTAATCCTAAACATAACTCTATCCCTAGCCTCAGCCCCAACTCCATCCCTAACCTTGCCACGTTCACCCGAGCCTCAGGCCCAACGCTAACCCTAATGCTAACCCTTGCCTCAGCCTCAACCCTAACCATATCCCTAACCCGAGCCTCAGCTCCAAACCTAACCCTAAATCAACCCCTAACCCTAACCTTAAACGTAACTCTAACCCGAACGGTAACCCTTGCCTCAGCCCCAACCCAAACCCAAACCCTAACCCTAACCCTAACCATAAACCTAGCTTCAGCCCCAATGTTAACCCTAACTCTGACCCTAAACCTAGCCTCAGCCCGAACCCTAACCATAACCCTGCCCCTAATCCTAACCTGAACCCAAAGCTTAAACCTAACCCTAAAACCCGCCCACAGCCGACGCCGACGCAACTCCGCCCACAGCCGACGCCGACGCAATTCCGCCCACAGCCGACGCCGACACAGCTCCACCCACAGCCTCCACAGCCAGCAGCTCCAGAGGAGACAGCAGCACCCAGCCCTGCCGAGTCTTCACCATCCCCCCAGACCTACCCCTTACTGAGGACGAACGGTCAGTCCTCAGTAAAGGGCTCACCTTTGTCCCCCTCCAACCACAGATCAACGAATACCGCTCACGCTTGGACATAGAGCAGTTTTTCCGCCGCCTCCGCCTCCACGTTTACTTCTTTAACCGTGAACCTAACCCTCCCTCTACTGACCCCTTCTGCCGCTTCCAACACACCCCCTCCTCCTGGACACCACCCCAAGGCCTCCTACCCTCCCTCGACCTCTTCATCTCCAACTGCCGTCGAGACATCAATCGCCTCAACCTCTCCACCCCTCTCACCCACTCCAACCTCTCCCCTGCAGAACGTGCAGCCCTCCGCTCCCTCCGCTTCAATCCCAACTTCACCATAAAACCCGCGGACAAGGGAGGCGCAGTTGTAGTATGGCGCACTGACCTCTACATCGCCGAGGCCGGACGCCAACTCTCCGACACCTCCTCCTACCACCCCCTTGATCATGATCCCACCCCTGAGCACCAAACCATCATCTCGCAAACTATCCACAACCTCATCACCTCAGGTGACCTCCCACCCACGGCCTCCAACCTCATCGTTCCCCAACCTCGCACTGCCCGCTTCTATCTCCTTCCCAAAATCCACAAACCTGAATGCCCTGGTCGACCCATTGTCTCCGCCTGCTCCTGCCCCACCGAACTGATCTCCAACTATCTAGACTCCATTTTCTCCCCCTTGGTCCAGGAACTCCCTACCGATGTCCGTGACACCACCCACGCCCTCCACCTCCTCCAGAACTTCCAATTCCCCGGTCCCCAACACCTCATCTTTACCATGGACGTCCAGTCCCTCTACACCTGCATTCCCCATGCAGATGGCCTTAAGGCCCTCCGCTTCTTCCTGTCCCGCAGGCCCGACCAGTCCCCCTCCACTGACACCCTCATCCGCTTAGCCGAACTCGTCCTCACACTCAACAACTTCTCTTTCAATTCCTCCCACTTCCTACAGACAAAGGGGGTAGCCATGGGTACCCGCATGGGCCCAAGCTACGCCTGCCTCTTTGTAGGTTACGTGGAACAATCCCTCTTCCGTACCTACACCGGCCCTAAACCCCACCTCTTCCTCCGTTACATTGATGACTGTATCGGCGCCGCCTCGTGCTCCCACGAGGAGCTCGAACAGTTCATACACTTCACTAACACCTTCCACCCCAAACTTAAGTTTACCTGGACCATCTCTAACACCTCTCTCCCCTTCCTGGACCTCTCTGTCTCCATATCGGGCAACCACCTAGAAACCGATATTCATTTCAAGCCCACCGACTCCCACAGCTACCTAGAATACTCCTCCTCCCACCCACCTTCCTGCAAAAATGCTATCCCCTATTCCCAATTCCTTCGCCTCCGCCGCATCTGCTCCCAGGATGAGGCATTCCACTCCCGTACATCTCAGTTGTCCTCGTTTTTCAAGGACCGTAACTTCCCCTCCTCGGTGGTCGAGAACGCCCTCAACCGTGTCTCCCACATCTCCTGCACCTCATCCCTCACACCCCGTCCACGCAATAAGAACCAAAAAAGAATCCCCCTCGTCCTCACGTACCACCCCACCAACCTCCGGATCCAACGCATCATCCTCCAACACTTCCGCCATCTGCAATCCGACCCCACCACCAAAGACATCTTTCCCTCCCCACCCTTATCTGCTTTCCGGAGGGACAACTCTCTCCGTGACTCCCTTGTCCGCTCCACACTCCCCTCCAGCTCCACCACACCCGGCACTTTTCCCTGCAACCGCAGGAAGTGCTACACCTGCCCCCATACCTCCTCCCTCACCCCCATCCCAGGCCCCAAGAAGACTTTCCACGTCAAGCAGATGTTCACCTGCACATCTGCCAATGTGGTATACTGCATCCGCTGTACCCAGTGTGGCTTCCTCTACATCGGGGAAACCAAGCAGAGACTCGGGGACCACTTTGCAGAACACCTACGCTCGGTTCGCAATAAACAACTGCACCTCCCAGTCGCGAACCATTTCAACTCCCCCTCCCATTCCTCAGACGACATGTCCATCCTGGGCCTCCTGCAGTGCCACAACGATGCCACCCGAAGGTTGCAGGAACAGCAACTCATATTCCGCTTGGGAACCCTGCAGCCCAATGGTATCAATGTGGATTTCACAAGTTTCAAAA
>NC_063358.1:44498841-44504030 GCF_021869965.1 Rhincodon typus
GGAAAAGGCCTATTTTATTTGTCTGGATTTTTTTGTAAGGTCAGGTATGTTTTCTTCTCATCTCTTTTTGTGTTTGGCTCAATAGGCTACCAGTTGCTGAGATGGCAATTTGAACATGACCTCAAGGATTGGGATTTTCGCTCAAAAGGAGGTGGTTAGCATTAGACGTGGACTGGCTATTGTTCCAGCCAGATGCTCAACAGAGACTCGAACCCTCTGTGGTCATTTTTCTAAGAGATCTGAAATACCTTGCGTGCAGAGTTAGCTCGCTTTTCACTGCCTGCATGTCTAATCCTGTTCATCATAAATGTCCAAAATAAGAGCAGAAGCAGACCATTTCGTCCCTCAAGCCTGTCCTATGGCTCATCAGAATGATGATTAATCTGCCTGAGTTTCCAACTCCACACATGCATTCCACACCCCCCCATGCCAGCCCCCACCCATGAACTCAGAAAAATCTGAGCAAACATAGGAACAGGACTTGGCCATAGTGAAAGTGGTATCACTAGTGAACATTGTTGAACAAATGACAATGAAAATATAGGAGGCATGGTGAGTAAGTTTGCAGATGACACCAAAATTGGTGTTACAGTCAACAATGACGAAGGTTATCTGAGATTATAAAGAGATCTTAATCAATTGGGCCAATAGGCCTAGGAGGTCAGATGGCATTTAACTTGGATAAATGTGAAGTGTTGTATTTTGGTAAGATGAAAAGGGCAGGACTTATACAGTTAATGGTAGGGCCCTGGGTAGTGTTGTTGAACAGAGAGACTTAAGGGTTCAGGTACATAGTTCTTTGGAAGTTGCAGCACAGGTATGCAGGGTGGTTAAGAAGGCATTTGGAACACTTTCTTTCATTGCTAGACAATGTAAGACTTCATAGGATCACATCCAACCATTTTCTTGGGGGCTTAGAAATTGAAAACCAATCATTGCTAGGAAGAAAGGACCATTACGGCTTAGGGTAGAGCTTGACTGTTTCTTGTTTAAAAAAATATCATTAGCCAATGTATTGAAAAACACCACAACACTTTTCTATCCCATATTTCTCTGTCCATTGAAAGGTCCAAAGTTCCTCACTACTTCCCCCTTATAGTAGATGCACCAAACAGGTAAATTCCATTGTGTCAATTTTGGTTAATTTTCAGGTTTTGACATCTCTACTCTCAAACCTGCGTATCTTTAAAATCAAATCTATCTGCTCATTCCAACCTTAGTAAAGTCACGACTCTCCCCAGAAGATCATCGGGCTTCTCTCTTATTAGCGGGAGAGAGACAGAGATGGAGAGAAAGAGGGCTAGTGCTATGTTTATCTTTCAAAGTTGTGAAGGCCGAGATCTCCTTTGAAATCTCACTGCAAGAATTGAAACCACCCTGCTTGGCATCTCTCACAGCCACCCAGCCCAATGAGATAACACACACCTGCACACGTTCATACAAAATAAACAGCTATAAAATGCCTAATGCAGAGAAAACTGATGCTTTGTGATAAGCATGCAAAGGTATAACGCTTAAAAGGTTTACAATGATAACATGAATGTTCCATGAGAGTCAGCACTTGAAATCAGCACAGCGTCTTGGCCAATGAATGGGAGCAGCACCCCAAAATGAGGTTGCATCGATTGCAATTTTACACCCCCACCCCCCACCAAGCCAGTGTCCTTTTTAAATCTTTCTCCTCTCACCTTAAAAATATGTTCCCTAGTTTTGAACTCCCTCCCCTAGGGAAAAGACCCTTGTCATTCACCTTATTTATCATCTCATGATTTTATAAACCTCAGTAAAGATCACCCTTCAACCTCCTACACTCCAGTGAAAAAAGTCCCAGTTTATTTTTATATCTCAAGCTCTCCATTTCCAACATCCCGATGAATCTTTTCTGAACACTCTCCAGCTTAATACTATACTTCCTATAACATGGCAACCAGAACTGGACATAGTACTCCAGAAGAGGCCTCACCAACATCCTGTACAACCTCAATATGACATCCCAACTTCTATACTCAGAGGTCTGAGCGATGAAGGCAAGTGTGCTAATGCCTTTTTAACCAAACTGTCTACCTGTAATGCAAATCTCAAAGAATTATGTACCTGAACCCCGAGGTCTCTCTGTTCTACAAAACTACACAAGGCCCTACCATTAATTGTATAAGTTCTGTCTTTCTTTGTTTTACCAAAACACAATACCTTGTATTTATCCAAGTTTAACTCCATTTGCCACTCCTCAGCCCATTGACCCAAATGATCAAGATCTCTTTGTAATCTTAGATAACCTTCTTCACTGTCTACTATATTTTGATGTCATCTGCAAAGTTATTAACCATGCTTCCCATATGAATGATTTGGATAAAAATATAAATAATAAACAAAAGTAGACCCCAGTATCAGTCCTTGAGAAACACCACTGGTCGCAGGTCTGTAGTCTGAAAAAGAACCCTCCACCACCAACATATCTCTCCGACCATAAAGCCAATTTTGTATCCAATTTGCAAACTCACCAAGTCCCATATGATCTAACTTTACTAATTAGTCTATCATGCAAAACCTTGTCAAAGGCTTTACTAAAGTCCATGTAAATAATGTGTACTATTCCAACCTCAGTCTTCATGGTTACATCTTCAAAAAACTCAAATCCAGTTTGAGAGATATGATTTTACTCCCACAAAACTATACTGCCTATCTCCTGTGGAAATGTTACCATGCAATGATTGAGCAACTGTTTAAAAAAATACCAGGAGGTAATGAATAATGTAAAAAAAAAAGTCATTGCCCTGTTGTAGAATTTTACCTTTCCAGTATTATCAGTATAGTGGGTATCAACTGGGAATTGCCAGACAATGACTATTTCCAAGAAGAGGCAGCCTAACCACTGCCCTTTGACATTCATTTTGGAAGGTCGAATTTGAATGCAGAGAACAGGGTTAATGGCAGGATTTTCAGCAGTGTGGACAAACAGAGGGATCTTGGGATCCTCGTCCATAGATCCCTCAAAGTTGCTACCCAAGTTGATAGAGTTGTAAAGAAGGTGTATGGTGCGTTGGCTTTCATTGGCAGGGGAATTGACTTTAAGAGCCGTGAGGTTATGCTGCAGCTCTATAAAACTCTGGTTAGACCACACTTGGAATATTGTGTTTAGTTCTGGTCACCTCATAATAGGAAGGATGTGGAAGCTTTAGAGAGGGTGCAGAGGAGATTTACCAGGATGCTGCCTGGATTGGAGAGCAGGTCTTATGAGGAAAGGTTGAGAGAGCTAGGTCTGTTTTCATTGAAGCGAAGAAAGATGATAGGTGGCTTGATAGATGTGTACAAGATAATGAGAGGCATAGATAGAGTCACAGACTTTTCCCAGGGCAGAAATGACTATTACAAGGGCGCATAATTTTAAGGTGATTGGAGGAAGGTATAGGGGAGATGTCAGAGGTAGGTTCTTCGCACAGAGAGTGATGGGCATATGGAATGCGCCGCCGGCAGTGGTAGTGGGGTCAGATACTTTAGAGACTTTTAAGCGACTCTTCGACAGGCACATGGATGACAGTAAAATGTAGGGTATGCAGGGTAGATTGACCTTAGTAGGACAATAGATCGGCACAACATCGTGGGCCGAAGGGCCTGCATTGTACTGTTCTATGTTCAATAGTATCACCATCACTGAATCCTGTACTATCAACATCCTGGAGATTACCATTGAGAGAGAATCTAAGCATTGCTCCCTTGGCTATCAATGACGTTATTATCACTGAACTAGCCCCAGTATCACCATCTTGGGGTTCATTATTGACAGAGAATCCAAACACCACGCCTTGACATTCAGCGGTGGGGTTTACCGTTGACAGAGAATCTTCACATTCAAAGATGTTATTATCACTGAATTCTCCAACTGTCACCATCCTGGGCATTACCATTTACCAGAAACTGAACTGGACTCACCATATAAATACAGTGGCTACAACAGCAGATCAGCGGCTAGGATTTCTGCAGTGTTTAACTCATGGCCTGACTCCCTAAAGACTCTCCACCATTGACAAGGCACAGGTTAGGAGTGTGATGGAATACTCCCCACTTGCCTGGATGGTGCAGCCCCAACAACACTCAAGAAGCTTGACACCATCCAGGACAAAGCAGCTCCTGCTTGATTGGCACTACATCCACAAATGCTCACTCACTCCACCACCACTCAGTAGCAGCAGTAAATGCATAACATCTGCAAGATGCACTGCAGAATTCACCAAGATCCTCAGACAGCACCTTCCTAACCCATGATAAGGGCAGCAGCTACAAGGGAACACCGCCCTCTGCCAGTTTCTCTCTGAGCCACTCACCATCCTGACTTGGAAATATATTGTCCATTCCTTCAGTGTCGCTGGGTCAAAATCCTGGAATTACCTTTTAAGGACATGTGGGTCAACCTGACAGCACATGGACTGCAGCAGTTCAAAAAGGCAGCTCACCACCATCTTCTCAAAGGGGGCAACTACAAATGGGGAAGAAATAAATGCTGGGCCCAGCCAGCGATGCTCATGACCCGTAAGTGAATGTAAATAACAAAAAATGACACAGGCATAAACGTTTGTGTCCCCTACCCCCTTCAATGATAACCAGAACACAACAATCCCTCCGATGTTGTCAGAACTCTTTGGGTAGATTCTAGCCTTTTGTCAGTCAGAGCTAATGGAGATTTATGATCTAGAGACAAGGATTCTGCCCCTCTTCTGCCCATATTGGTTGTCATGACTACCTGTCAAAAATGACGAATGCTCCTCAGTCAGTCTTTGATTGGGAATATCAATACCTTACCTGGAAAGGCAAATTGCTGCCTGCTACTGGGACCAAGGAACCTTTGTCATGACTGAGTGTTTCCATATTCAGTGTTGCGAAGGTAATCTCCTCTTGTACCATTCCTGGTTCTTCAGAATTGAGTCTCTATAGTGAATGACATAAAATTCCAAAAAATAACGCCAAGTTTTGTTATCAAGCAATGAGATCTTCCATTTTACCATGTGTTAAGTGTATTAGAATGAGGTCGTATGATGATTGACTGTAAGGAGCTAACATCTGGGAGCAGCAAGAGTCCATTCAGCCCCACCAGACTGTCCTACTATTCAATAGGATCATGGCTTATCTGATCCAAAGCTCAATTCTACTTTCCTGCCTCTCTTCCTTCACCCTGTTACTAATGCAAGACATCT
>NC_063358.1:44504040-44513953 GCF_021869965.1 Rhincodon typus
ATAGGATTGTGGCTGACCCCACATTCCTCATGTTCACTTTCCTGCCTTTTCCCCATAACCCTTAATTCCTTGACTGATCAAAAATCTATCTAATTCAGCCTTAAATATACACAAGCACTCTGCGCCCCCCCTTCTCCACTTTACAAAGCTCTCTGTGACAATGAGTTCCGAAGACTTACAAAACCTTCTGACAGAAGAAATTCCTCCTCATATCAGTCTTCAGTTGGTGCCTTGTATTCTGAGAGTTTGCCCTCTGGGCCTAGACTCTCCCATGAGGGGAAGCTTCCTCTCAGCACTGACCCTGTCAAGCCCCTTAAGAATCATATGTGTTTCAATGAGATCACCTCTCACTCTTGTAAAATGCAATGAGTAGATTCCCAACTTTAACAATCCATAACCTCAGACAATTCCTCCATACTGGGGGTCATCCAAGTGCACATTCTCTGAACTGGCTGCAATGAAATGATATCTTCCCATAAATAAGGGAATCAAAACTGTTCACAGTGTACCATATGTGGTCTCCCCAGCGCCATGCACAGTTGCAGTAAGATTTCTATAAGACCATAAGATATCAGAGCAGAATTAGATTGCTTGGCCCATTGAATCTGCTCCAACATTCTATCATGGCAATAGGGTTCTATCAATGGGGTTTCTCAACCCCATTCTCCCACCTTCTCCTCGTAACCCTTGATCCCCTTACTAATCCAAAACCTACCTATCAAAAACACACTCAATGACTTGGCGTCCACAGCTTTCTAAAAGGCAGAATTGACAAATACTATGCAGTATAGGTTTAAGGTGAGAAGGGGAAAGTTCAAAGCAGATTGCAAGGCAAGTCTATTTTTTACAGAGGTGGGAGGTGCCTGGAATGCGCTCTGCATCCCTTCATTCGGAGTCTATGCCCTCAGGTCCAAATCTCTCCTACTAGTGGAAGAATCTTCTCCATGTCCATTCTATCCAGCCCTCTCAGGATTCTGTCAATTTCAATCAGAGTCCCTCTCATCCTTCTAAACTCCATGGATTACAGACCCAGAGTCCTCAAACTCTCCTCATATGTCAGGCCCTTCATCTGGGGATCATTCTTGTGAACCCCCTCGAGGCCCCCTCCAAGTCCAGCACATCCCTCCTTAGATACAAGGCCCAAAACTGCTGACAATATTCAAAATGCGATCTGACCAGAGCTTTATACAGCCTCAGCAGGACATCTCTGCTCTTGTATCCTAACACTCTCAAAATGAATGCAAACATTGCCTTTGCCTTCCTAACTGCCAACTAAACCTGCCTGTCAAACTGAAGAGAATCCTGAACTCAGAGTCCCAAGTGCCTTTGTGCTTCGGATTTCTGAAGCTTTTCACTGTTTTAAAAACAGTCTCTGTCTCTATTCTTCCCACAAAAGTTCATAACCTTGCACTTTCTCACTCTGTAATCCATCTGCCACTTCTTTACCTTATTTTTCTCACCTGTCCAAGTCCTTCTGCAGCCTCCCTGCCTCCTCACTACTATCTATCCCTCCACCTATCTTTGTGTCATCTGGAAACTTGCTCTAAAAGTGGAAACTTCCTGAAATAAGGGGCCAACACTCATGCTTTAAAATGATTGCACAGTTCACAATTGGTCCAATCTTGTAACAATTCAGCAAAATACTTTCAGGCATCCTTTTGCTAATTTAAAAATGATATTAGACTTTGCAGTACAATGTGGGCCTGCCTCAATCTTCTCAGGCTGTGCAGTGATTCTACTTTTGCTCAAATCCTAGAGTCAACCTTGAGCATTCTGTACTTTAAATGATCTTGTAACTAAGGTATATTTTCTCTTTTTGTAAGTTTAGTATGTTAAAACATATTTTGAAGCAATTCAAACAGGATTAAATTTGTAAACAATGAAAATTAAGAGTCTCATAATGACCATGAATTCATTCTCTATGGCTGTAAAAACCCATCTAGATCACTGGTGTCCTGTTAGGGAAGGAAACCTGCCATCCCTACTTGATCTGGCCTACCTGCGACTCCAGACCCCACAGCAGTGTGACTGCCTCTTAACCACCCTCACTGGGCATTTAGGGATGGGTAATAAATCCTGATCCAGCCTGCAATGCCCAGATCCCACGAATCATCAATTTAAAAAGTTATTGATGATGCACTGAACAGACCAATCCCGGAATCGACAGCGAAGGTTCTGAATACCTGGCTAAGGATCTGATATCTCTCCATTTACAATGTCAACCAAATTTTGAGGGGCAAAGAATTTACCGATTGCATTCTTGATCAGTCGGGTTATTAGGAGTAACAGGTGAGAAGAGCAAGAAAGTGGACATGAGGAATGTCAGATCAGCCATGATCCTATTGAATGGTGGGACAGAATAGAGGGGTTGAATGGTCTACTCCTGTTCCCCATGTCGTACTGTCTTATGATGTTTTCAGAATGAGTTGGTGACAATGTACACAATGATCCCTGGTGTGGAGGTACTGTCTTATGAACAAAGTCTAAACAGGTTGGGATGTACTCACTGGGGTTCAGAAGAATAAGAGGTGCTGTCATTGAAACATATAGAGGCCTGACAGGGTCAATGCTGAGCCTCCTGTCAATAAGACCATAAGACAGAGGAGCAGAAATTAGGCCATTCGGCCCATGGAGTCTGCTCTGCCATTCAATCATGGCTGATAAGTTCCTCAACCCCATTCTCCCGCTTTCTCCTTGTAACCCTTGATCCCCTTGATAATCAAGAACCTATCTATTTCAGTCTTCAATGTACTCAATGACCTAACCTCCACAGCCTTCTGTAGCAGTGAATTCCATAGATTTACCACTTTCTGGCTGAAGATATTTTTCCTTATCTCCGTTCTAAAAAGTCTCAATCCTACCTGTCCCTCCACCTATCTTTGTATCGTCTGCAAACTTAGCCAGAATGCCCACAGTTTCTTCATCTAGATCATTAATGTATAAAGTGAAAAGTTGTGGCTCCAACACTGACACTTGCGGAACACCACTTGTCACCGGCTGCTATACTGAGAAAGACCCTTTTATCCCCACTCTCTGCTTTCTGCCACACAGCCCATCTTTTATCCATGCCAGCACCTTGCCTCTAACATCATGGGCCCTTATCTTATTCAGCAGCCTCCTGTGCGGCACCTTGTCAAAGGCCTTCTTGAAGTCCAGGTCGATAACATCCATTGGCTCTCCTTGGTCTACCCTGCTCGTTAATTCCACAAAGAGTTCTAGCAGATTTGTCATGCATGACCTCCCCTTGATGAAACCATGCTGACTTTGCCCTACTTTACCATACAATTTCAAATATTCAGAAATCTCATCCTTTACAATGGACTCCAAAATCTTACGAACGACCGAGGTGAGGCTAATCGGCCAGTAATTTTCTGTCTTTTGCCTTACTCCCTTTTCAAACAGGTCTGTCACGTTAGTGATTTTCCAGTCCTCTGGGACACTCCCTGACTCAAGCAATTCCTGAAAGATCACCACTAATGATTACACTATCTCTTCAGCTATCTCCTTTAGAAATAAACCCTAAAACACAAAAATCCCTGTAAATGAACCCTGAAACACAAAGCCTCCTGTAAATAATCTCTGGCGCAGACCGTCATTTAAACAAATGCTAAAATCATAGCCCCGTGTAAATACACTCTCAAGCACAGAGCCCCCTTCAAATAAACCTGAAGAAAGGTCCCTCAGGAAGTAAAATGTAAAACACAGAGCCCCCATAAGAAACCACAAAAGACAGAGGCCCCTGGAAATAAACCTTGAAACACAGTCCCCCCTGCAAATCCTCCCTCAAACTGAGCCTCCTATAAGTAAACCCTAAAACAAAGGCGACTGTAAACAAACCCTAAAACACAGAACTTCCAGTTCATAAAACCTAAAACACAAGGCCCACTGTAAATCAACACTAAATAACAGAGCCCCTAGGAAATAAAAATGCAGAGCCCGTAGTACAGCAATCCAAGATGGTTGGATTGAGATAGCATCTCAGTCAGCAAGTCAGTTCTGAGGCACTGCCTCTTTGTCAAAGAGTCAGTAATGTGGATGTGCAGTATTGTCTGATGGTCGCCTCTTTGTCAAAGAGTCAGTAATGTGGAAGTGCAGTATTGTCTGGTTATGTGGAAGTGCAGTATTGTCTGGTGGTCAATGCTGAGGCAGTGCCTCATTGTAATAGGGTCAGAATTTTAATTTAGTCTCCATTTAATAGTGGAAAGTATGGCAAGATCGCCATTTTATGAATGAATGAATGAGCCACTGAGCCACTGTGCCACCCACTTGTGACCCACCTTACCGCCCTTTGTAGGCCTCAGTGATTAGGAGAAGTTGGTCAGGTTAGGCCTTGGAACATCGGAGAATGAGGGGTGTTCTTATTGAGATGTAGAAAATCATGAGGGGCACAGAAACGATGAATGCATATAGCCTTTTTCCCAGGGATGAGGAATTGAAAACTGGAGGGCGTAGGTTTAATGTGAGAGTGGAAAAATTTAAGAAGGATCTGAGGAGCAACATCTTCACACAGAGTAATGCGTATATGGAATGGGCTGCCAGAGAAAGTGGTTGAGGCAGGTACAATAGCAACATTTAAAAACCATTTGCAGAGATTCATGGATGGGAAGGGTTGAGAGGGATATGGATCAAATGCGGGCAATTGGAACGAGGTGAATGGGGGCCATTGTCAGCATGGACCAGTTTGGGCCGAAGGGGCAGTTTCTATGCTGAATTACTGTTTGGCTCAATGACTCTATTAGGCCACTGGAGCCATGCCCTTAAAAATTCAGTCACAGAATTGCAGCATTGCTGGCTAGGCCAGCATTTATTGTCCATCCCTGATTGCCCAGAGGGCAGGTCCGAGTTACATGTAGGCCAGACTAGGTAAGGATGGTAGATTCCCTTCCCGACTGGGCATTAATGAACCAGAAACATTTTTCCACAATCAACAATGGATTCATAGTCATCATTAGAGTCTTAATTCCAAATATTTATTGAATTCAAATTCCACCTTCTGCTGTGGCAGGATTTGTACCCAAGATCCCAGACATTACCTGGGTCCCTGGATCCACACTCCAGCAAAGACACCAGTAGGCAATCGCCTGCCCTATAAAAAAACTCAGTCAAGTTCATGCGACTCAATTTCCCACCCGCAAAGCCATGCTGACCATCCCCGATCCATCCCTGCCACTCCAAATGCACATCTTTCAGAATCACTTTCAACAAGTTTATCACCACTAAACTGTAAATAAGCCCTAAAACACAGAACCCCTTGTAACTAAACCCTAAAACACAAAGCGTCCGGAAAATAATTCCTAAAAAACAGAGCTCACTGAAAATAAACCCAAGAACAGAGAGACTCATGTAAACAAACCCTAAAGCAGTGATCTCTTTCAATAACCTGTAAAACATGGAGCCGCCTGTAAATAAATCCAAAAATATTTAGCCCCCTGGAAATAAATCCTCTGTAAAGAAAGCCAATAAAACAAAGACCCCAGGCAATAAACCCTAAAACACAGAGCCTCCTTTAAAGAAACATGAAAACCTAAAGCCTGCTGCAAAAAAATCCTAAAACACAGAGCCTACTGGAAATAAACCCGAAAACACAGTGTCCCCTGGAAATAAATCCTAAAACACAGAGCCCCTTGTAAATAAACCCTAAAACAGACAGCCCCCTGCAAATATACCCGAAAACACAGAGCCCCCTGTAAATAAACCCAAATATACACAACCCTCTGTAAATAATCCAATAACACAGAGCGCTCTGTAAATAAACCCTAAAACACAGAGCCCCCTGTAAAAAACCCTAAAACACAGAGGTCCCATTAATAAATTTTAAAACACAGAGCCCCCATTAATAAGTCCTAAAACACAGAGCCCCCTGTAAATAAAGCCGAAAACACAGAGCCCCTTCTAACTAAATCCTAAAACACAAAGGGTCCGGAAAATAATCCCTAAAAAACAGAGCTCACTGAAAATAAACCAGAAAACACACAGCCCCCTGTAAATAAACCCAAATATACACAACCCTCTGTAAATAAACCAATAACATAGAGCCCCCTGTAAATGAACCCTAAAACACAGAGCCCCCGGTAAATAAAGCCTGAAACACAGAGACCCTTGTAAGTAAACCCTAAAACACAGAGCCTCGATTAAATAAATACTTAAACCCTGAGCCTTCTGCAAAAACAATCCTAAAACACAGAGCCTACTGTAAATAAGCCCAAAAACACTTTGTCCCCTGGAAATAAATCCGAAAACACAGAGCCATTTGTAAATAAACCCTAAAACACAGAGTCCCCTGCATATATACCATAAAAGACAGAGCCTCCAGTAAATAAACCTAAAACACAATGCCCCCATAAGTAAACACTAAAACACAGAGCTTCCTGTAAATAAATGCTAAAACACAGAGCCCCCTGTAAATAAACCCAAATACACACAACCCTCTGTAAACAAACCAATAACACAGCCCTCTTTAAATGAAACCTAAAACACAGAGCCCCCTGTAAATAAACCCTAAAACACAGAGCTCCTAGTAAATAAATCCTAAAACACAGAGACGTTTGTAAATAAATTGAATAACACAAAGACCTCAGGATGTAAACCCGAAAACACAGAGGCTGCTTTAAATAAACATGAAAACCTAGAGCCTGCTGCAAAAAAATCCTAAAACACAGAGCCTACTGTAAATAAACACTAAAACACAGTGCCCCCTGGAAATAAATTCTAAAACACAGAGCCGTTGTAAATAAACCTTAAAACAGAGAGCCCCCTGTAAATAAACCCCAAAAACACAGAGCTTCCTGCAAAAAAAACCAGAAAACACAGAGCCCCCTGTAAATAAACCCAAATATACACAACCCTCTGTAAATAAAACAATAACACAGAGCGCTCTGTAAATAAAACCTAAAACACAGAGACCCCTGTAAATGAACCCTAAAACACAGTGCCCCCTGTAAAAAACCCTAAAACACAGAGCCTCCTGTCAATAAACCCTAACACACAGAGCCCCCTGTAAATAAACCCTAAAACACAGAGACTCCTGTAACTAAACCCTAAAACACAAAGGGTCCAGAAAATAACCCCTAAAAAACAGAGCTCACTGAAAATAAACCCGAGAACACAGAGACTCATGTAAACAAACTCTAAAGCAGTCACCGCTTTGCATAACCTGTAAAACACACAGCACCCTGTAAATAAATCCTAGAACACAGAACCCTCTGTAAAGAAATACAATAACACAAAGACCCCAGGATATAAACACTAAAACATAGAGCCTCCTTTAAATAAACACAAAAACCTAGAGCCTGCTGCAAAAAAATCCTAAAACACAGAGCCTACTGTAAATAAACCCTAAAACACAGTGCCCCCTGGAAATAAACCCTAATACACAGAGCCCCATGTAAATAAACCCTAAAACACAGAGCCCCCAGTAAATAAACCCGAAAACACATTGTCCCCTGGAAATAAATCCTAAAACACAGAGCCCCTTGTAAATAAACCCTAAAACACAGAGCCTCCTGCAAATAAACCCTAAAACACAGAGCCCCCTGTAAATAAACCCAAATACACACAAACCGCTTTAAATAAACCAATGACACAGAGCCCTCTGTAAATAAAACCTAAAACACAGAGCCCTCTGTGAATAAACCCAATAACAGAAAGACCGCAGGATATAAACCCTAAAACACAGAGGCCCCTGTAAAAAAAACCCTAAAACACAGAGCCCCCGTTAATAAATCCTTAAACAAAGAGACCCCTGTAAATAAAGCCTGAACCACAGAGCTCCCTTGTAAATAAACCTTAAAACACACAGCCTCCATTAAATAAACACTAAAACCCAGAGCCTCCTGCAAAACAAATCCTAAAACACAGAGCCTACTGTAAATAAACCCGAAAATACAGTGTCCCCTGGAAATAACTCCTAAAACACAGAGACCCTTGTAAATAAACCCTAAAACAGAAAGCCCCCTCCAAATAAACGCTAAAACACAGAGCCCCGTGTAAGTAAATCCTACAAAAAAAAAAGGGTCCGGAAAATAACCCCTAAAAAACAGAGCTCGCTGAAAATAAACCTGAGAACACAGAGACTCATGTAAACAAACCCTAAAGCAGTGACTGCTTTCCATAACCTGTAAAACACACAGCACCCTGTAAATAAATCCTAGAACACAGAACCCTCTGTAAAGAAATACAATAACACAAAGACCCCAGGATATAAATACTAAAACATAGAGCCTTCTTTAAATAAACACAAAAACCTAGAGCCTGCTGCAAAAAAATCCTAAAACACAGAGCCTACTGTAAATAAACCCGAAAACACATTGTCCCCGGAAATAAATCCTAAAACACAGAGCCCCTTGTAAATAAACCCTAAAACACAGAGCCCCCTGTAAATAAACCCAAATACACACAAACCACTTTAAATAAACCAATGACACAGAGCCCTCTGTGAATAAACCCAATAACACAAAGACCGCAGGATATAAACCCTAAAACACAGAGCCCCCTGTAAAAAAACCCTAAAACACAGAGCCCCCGTTAATAAATCCTTAAACAAAGATACCCCTGTAAATAAAGCCTGAACCACAGAGCTCCCTTGTAAATAAACCTTAAAACACACAGCCTCCATTAAATAAACGCTAAAACCCAGAGCCTCCAGCAAAACAAATCCCAAAACACAGAGCCTACTGTAAATAAACCCGAAAATACAGTGTCCCCTGGAGATAAATCCTAAAACACAGAGCCTCTTGTAAATAAACCCTAAAACAGAGACCCCCCTCCAAATAAATCCAAAAACACAGAGCCCCCTGCATATAAAGCCTGAAACACAGAGCCCCTTGTAAATAAATCCTAAAATACAGAGCCCCCTGTAAGTAAACCCTAAAACAGAGAGCTTCCTGCAAATGCTGCTTGGCCTGCTGTGTTCATCCAGCCCTGCACCTTGTTGTCTCAGCTTCCTGCAAATAAACGCTAAAACACAGAGCCCCCGTAAATAAACCCAAATACACACAGCCCTCTGTAAATAAACAAATAACACAGAGACCACTGTAAATAAAATATAAGACATCGAGCTCCCTGTAACTGAACCCAGAACACAAAGACCCCAGGATATAAACCTTAAAACACAGAGCCCCTTGTAACTAAACCCTAAAACACACAGGGTCCGGAAAATAATCCCTAAAAAACAGAGCTCACTGAAAATAAACCCGAGAACACAGAGACTCATGTAAACAAACCCAAAAGCAGTGACCGCTTTCCATAACCTGTAAAACACAATGCCCCCTGTAAATAAATCCTAGAACATAGAACCCTCGGTAAAGAAAGCCAATAACAAAAAGACACCAGGATATAAACCCGAAAACACAGAGCCTCCTTTAAATAAACACGAAAACCTAGAGCCTGCTGCAAAAAAATCCTAAAACACAGAGCCTACTGTAAATAAACCCTAAAACACAGAGACCCCGTTAATAAATCCTAAAACAAAGAGCCCCCTGTAAATAAAGCCTGAAACACAGAGACCCTTGTAAATAAACCCTAAAACACAGAGTCTCCATTTAATAAACGCTAAAACCCAGAGCATTCTGCAAAAAAAATCCCAAAACACAGAGCCTACTTTAAATAAACCCAAACACACAGCACCCGCTGGAAATAGATCCTAATACACTGAGCCCCTTGTAAATAAACCCTAAAACACAGAGCTTCCTGCAAATAAACCGAAAACATACAGTCCCCTGTAAATAAACAAAATACACACAAACCTCTGTAAATAAACCAATAACACAGAGCCCTCTGTAAATAAAACCTAAAACACAGTGCCCCCAGTAAATAAATCCTGAAACACAGAGACGTCTGTTAATAAACCCAATAACACAAAGACCGCAGGATATAAACCCTAAAACACAGAGCCCCGTTGATAAATGCTTAAACA
>NC_063358.1:44513963-44517041 GCF_021869965.1 Rhincodon typus
ACAAACACTAAAACTTAGAGACTCCTGCAAAATAATCCTAAAACACAAAGCCTCTTGTAAATGAATCCGAAAACACACTGTCACGTGGAAATAAATCCTAAAACACAGAGGCCCTTGTAAATAAATCCTAAAACACAGCCCGTTGTGAATAAACCCGAAAACACAGAGCCCCCGTAAATAAACCCTAAAACACAGAGCTTCCTGCAAATAAACCCTAAAACACAGAGGCCCCTGTAAAAAAAAACCCTAAAACACTGCGCCCCCGTAAATAAATCCTAAAACACAAAGACACCTGTAAATAAACCTTAAAACACAGAGCACCTTGGAACTAAACCCTAAACCACAAAATGTCCGGAAAAAAATCCCTAACAAACAGAGCTCACTGAAAATAAAACTTCAGAGACTCATGTAAACAAACCCTAAAGCAAAGACCCCTTTCAATAACCTGTAAAACATGGAGCCTCCTGTCTATTAATCCAAAAACACAGAGCCCTCTGTAAATAAACCCAATAACACAAAGACCCCAGGATATAAACACTAAAAAACAGAGCCTACTTTAAATAAACACTAAAACCAAGAGCCGCCTGCAAAAAAATCCTAAAACACAGAGCCTACTGTAACTAAACCCGAAAACACAGTGCCCCCGGAAATAAATCCTAAAACACACATACCCTGTAAATAAACCCTAAAACACAGAGCCCCCTGTAAATAAACCCTAAAACACTGAGCACCCTGCAAATAAACACTAAAACACAGAGCCCCCAGTAAATATACCCTAAAACTCAGTGACCCGTGGAAATAAATCCTAAAACACGGAGCCCTCTGTAAATAAAACCCAAAACACAGAGCCACCTTTAAATAAACATGTAAACCCGGAGCCTCCTGCAAAAAAATCCTAAAACACAGAGCCTACTGTAAATAAAACCTAAAACACAGTGTCCCCCGGAAATAAATCCTAAAACACAGAGCCCCCTGTAAATGAATCCTAAAACACAGAGCCTACTGTAAATAAACTATAAAACACAGTGTCCCCTGGGTATAAATCCTAAAACACAAAGCCCCCGTAAGTAAAGCCTAAAAAACCGAATTCCCTGCAAATAAACCCTGAAACGCAGCCACTCCTGCAAATAAACCCGAAAGCACAGAGAGCCCCATGTAAATCAACCCAAAAACATATAGGGTCCTGTAAATAAAGCCTAAAACACAGAGCCTACTGTAAATAAACCCTAAAACACAGTGTCCCCTGGAAATACATCCTCAAACAGAGAGCCCCCTGTAAATGAAGCCTAAAACACCGAATTCCCTGTAAATAAACCCTAAAACTCAGAGACAACTGTAAATAAACCCTAAAACACAGCGCCCCCTGTAAATAAACCCTAAAAAATAGAGCCGCCTGTAAATAAACCAATAACACAGAGCGCTCTGTAAATAAACACTAAAGCACAGAGCTTCCTGCAAATAAACCCTAAAACACAGAGAGCCCCCTGTAAATAAAACCAAAAACGGAGAGGGTCCTGTAAATAAAACCGTAAAACACAGAGCTCACTGTAAATAAACACTAAAACTCAGAGCGCCCTGTAAATAAAACCACAATCAGAGATGCCTGTAAACAAACCCCACATCAGAGACTCCTTTAAATAATCCGTAAAACGCGGTGCCCAATGTAAATATTCCATAAAACACAGGGCCCCCTGAAAATAAACCCTAAAACACAGAGCCTCCTGTCAATAATCCCTAAAACAAAGAGCCTCCTATAAATAAATCGGAAAACACAGAGCTTCCTGTAAATATACCCTGGAACACAGTGCCCCTTGTAACTAAACCCTAAAACATAGAGAGTCCAGAAAATAAACACGAAAAAACAGAGCTCACTGAAAATAAACCCTAGTATACAGAGCCGCATGTAAACAAATCATAAAGCAGTGGCCCCTTTCAATAATATGTAAAACACGGAGCCCCCAGCAAATAAAACCTAAAACTCAATGACCCCTGGAAATAAATCCTACAACACGGAGCCCTCTGTAAATAAAACCCAAAACACAGAGTCACCTTTAAATAAACACAAAAACCTAGAGCCTCCTGCAAAAGAAATCCTGAAACAGAGCCTACTGTAAATAAACCCTAAAAGACAGTGTCCCCTGGAAATAAAACCTAAAACACAGTGCCCCCTATAAATAAAGCCTAAAAGACAGCGTACCCTGGAAATAAATCCTAAAACACAGAGCACGCTGTAAATAAATCTTAATACACCGAATCGCCTGCAAATAAACCCTGAAACGCAGCCACTCCTGCAAATAAACACCAAAACACAGAGAGCCCCCTGTAAATAAAACCAACAACTTATAGGGACCTGTAAATAAAACCGTAAAACACAGAGCTCACTGTAAATAAACACTAAAACTCAGAGCGCCCTGTGAATAAACCCTCAATTCGAGATGTCTGTAAACAAACCCCACATCAGAGACTCCTTTAAATAATCCGTAAAACATGGTGCTCAATGTAAATACTCCATAAAACACGGGAGCCCCTGAAAATAAACCCTAAAACACAGAGCTTCCTGTAAATAAACCCTGGAACACAGAGCTGCCTGTAAACAAACCCTTAAACATAAAGCTCACTGAAAATCAACTGTAAAATGCAGAGCGGACTGGAATTAAACGCAAAAACAGAGAGGGCCCTGAAAATTAACACTAAAATACACAGCTCACTGTAAATAAACCCAAGATAACAGAGCCCCTTGTAACTAAACCCTAAAACGTAGAGGGTCCAGAAAATACACCCTAAAAAACAGAGCTCACTGAAAATAAACCGTAGAATTGGAGCCTCATGTAAACAAATTCTAAAGCAGTGACCCCTTTCAATAACCTGTAAAACACCGAGCCCTCTGTAAATAAATCCTAAAACACGGAGCCTTCTTTAAATAAATACGAAAACCCAGAGCCTCCTGCAAAGAATTCCTAAAACACAGAGCGTACTATAAATAGACCCTAAAACACAGACCCCCCTGTAAATAAACCCTAAATCACAGCCCACTGAAAATAAATCATAAAAATAGAGCTCACTGTGAATAATCACTAA
>NC_063358.1:44517051-44521841 GCF_021869965.1 Rhincodon typus
AACCTGTAAAACACGGAGCCCCCTGTAAATAAATCCACAAACACAGAGCCCCCTGTAAATAAAACATAAAACACAGAGCCCCCTGTAAATAAACCCTAAGACATTAGCCCCCTGTAAATAAACCCTAAAACACAGAGTCCACTGTAAGTAAATCCTAAAACACAGGGTCCTCTGTAAATAAACCCAATAACACAAAGACCCCAGGATATAAACGCTAAAACACAGAGCCTACTTTAAATAAACACTAAAACCGAGACCCCCTTGCAAAAAAATCCTAAAACACAGAGTCTACTGTAAATAAACCCGAAAACACAGTGCCCCCGGAAATAAATGCTAAAACACACATACCCTGTACATAACCCTAAAACACACAGCCCCCTGTAAATAAACCCTAAAACACTGAGCAACCTGTAAATAAACACTAAAACACAGAACCCCCTCTAAATAAAGCCTAAAATACAGAGCCCCCAGTAAATAAATCCTAAAACTCAGTGACCCCTGGAAATAAATCCTAAAACACGGAGCCCTCTGTAAATAAAACCCAAAACACAGCGCCACCTTTAAATAAACACGTAAACCCAGAGCCTCCTGCAAAAAAATCCTAAAACACAGAGCCTACTGTAAATAAACTCTAAAACACAGCGACTCCTGCAAATAACCCCTAAAACACAGAGAGCACCCTGTAAATATACCCAAAAACATAAAGGATCCTGCAAAGTAAACCGTAAAACGCAGAGCTCACTGTAAATAAACACTAAAACTCAGAGCGCCTCGTAAATAAAACCACAATCAGAGATGACCGTAAACAAACCACACATCAGAAACTCCTTTAAATAAGCCGTAAAACACGGTGCTCAATGTAAATATTCTATAAAACACAGGGCCCCCTGAAAATAAACCCTAAAACACAGAGCCTCCTATAAATAAACCGGAAAACACAGAGCTTCCTGTAAATATACCTTGGAACACAGAGCCCCTTGTAACTAAACCCTAAAACATAGAGGGTCCGGAAAATAAACACGAAAACACAGAGCTCACTGAAGCCTCATGTAAACAAATCCTAAAGCAGTGACCCCTTTCAATAATATGTAAAACAAGGAGTCCCCGCAAATAAACCCTAAAACTCAATGACCCCTGGAAATAAATCCTACAACACGGAGCCCTCTGTAAATAAAACCCAAAACACAGAGCCACCTTTAAATAAACACGAAAACCTAGAGCCTCCTGCAAAAAAAATCCTAAAACACAGAGCCGACTGTAAATAAACCCTAAAACACAGTGTCCGATGGAAATAAATCCTAAAACACAGAGCCCCATGTAAATAAAGCCTAAAACACCGAATTCCCTGTAAATAAACCCTAAAACACAGAGACCCCTGTAAGTAAACCCTAAAACACAGAGCCCCCTGGAATTAAACCCTAAAAAATAGACCCGCCTGTAAATAAACCCCAAAACACAGAGCCCTCTGTAAATAAACCCTAAAACACAGCCCACTGAAAATAAACCCTAAAAAACAGAGCTCACTGTGAATAATCACTAAAACACAGAGCCCCCAGTAAATAAACCCTAAAACACAGAGCCCTCTGTAAATAAACCCAATTACACAAAGACCCCAGGATATAAACCCTAAAACACAGAGCCTCCGTAAATAAATCCTAAAACAGAGAGCCCCTGTAAATGAACCCTAAAACACAGAACACCTTGTAACTAAACACTAAAACACAAAGGGTCCGGAAAATAATCCCTAAAAAAGAGCTCCCTGAAAATAAACCTGAGAAAATAGACACTCCTGTAAATAAGAGATATAACAAGGTTGTAAAGCTGGATGAACACAGCAGGCCAAGCAGCATCAGAGGAGCAGGAAGGCTGACGTTTCGGGCCTAGACCCTTCTTCAGAAAAGAACTGTAAAAGGTCGCTTATGCGGTCAGTTGCTTATCTTGTAAACTTTGCCTCTGAATATCCTGTGGTCTGCCCTGCTTACTCATATCGGTTAGCATTTAGCAAGGCTTCCGGTGTCTGGGTGGTGTGTCTTTGGAACTGCAAGGTCAATCGCCTTAAAATATCCTTTTCTGTGGTTTTTGAAAGACTTTATATCATAAGCCTATTTACTGTTGAACTAAAGGTGCTCTTTACGCACAAGCGCTCCGTATTACCACTGTCGCGCTCTCATTCATTCATAACTTTACTAACCACTCACTAGCGTACTATGTTTACTATTACCGCATTTCATTCAATCATTCATAAAACTGCGATCTTGCCATAATTTTCACTATTAAATCCACCCCATTACTGCCTTTTCACAGGTTTAACCCCTCACGGCCCCATGTTGCTAACAGCGTACAGACCTGTTTCTGCATCAGAGTCTATCCCTGAGTATGTGTTAATTTTGTAATCTATTCAGAATAATACTATCCCAGCCATCGTGTCACCCGAAGCTATGAAAGATCATAACATTAATTAGCCCTCAGCAACCGTCTCCCAGGATTTGAACAGCTTGCAGGACATCAAACACGTTTTCTGCGTTAGCTTGTCTTTGTTAGACACATATTGAATAGGGTCCGTGTTCCTTGAAAAAGTTACTCTCAAAATTGCGCTTCCGTGAAATTGAATGAAAGAATGAGTAAACCGGCAACAGTGAAATCTGAACACCCAGACGCGGTAATCGGGCGACTAACATTTCTGCTGCCATTAAGTGACTCCCAATCAGGGGACTTTGCGTTTTAGCATTTATTTACAGGAGGCTCTGCGTTTTAGGGTTTATTTACTGGAGACTCTGTGTTTTACGGTTTATTTACAGGAGGCTCTTTTTTTCGGGTTTATATACAGGAGTCTGTATTGTAGGGTTAATTTTTTGGGGACTGTGTGTTTTCGCGTTTATTTACATGTGGCTTCGTATATTACGGGTTATTTGCAGGAGAACTTTGTTTTAGCTTTTACTTACAGGAGCCTGTGTGGCTTAGGATTTATTTTCAGTGGGCTCGGATTTTTAGGGTTCATTTTCAGGACCCTCTCCGTTTTTGGTTTATTAAAAAGGGGCTCTGATCTCGGGTGTATTTATAGGGTGCACTGTGTTTGAGGGTTTATATACAGGGGGCTCTGTGTTTTAGGGTTTATTTACAGGGGTCTCTGTGTTTTAGGGTTTATTTCCAGGGGTCTCAGTGTTTTTGGATTTATTTACAGGGGGCTCCATGCTTAACAGGTTATTGAAAGGGATCACTGCTTTAGGGTTTGTATACATGATTGTGTTCTAGGGTTTATTTACAGGAGGGTCTCTGTGTTTTAGGGTTTTTTTGGAGGAGTCGCTGTGTTTTAGGGTTTATTTGGAGGAGACACTGTGTTTTAGGGTTTATTTACAGGAGGCTCTGTGTTTTAGGGTTTATTTGCAGGAAGCTCTGTGTTTTAGGGTTTATTTACAAGGGCTCTGTATTTTAAGGTTTATTTAGAGGACGCTCTGTGTTTTAGTGTTTATTTACAGGGTGCTCAGTGTTTTAGGACTTATTTCCGGGGGCACTGTGTTTTCGGGTTTATTTACAGTAGGCTCTGTGTTTTAGGATTTTTTTGCAGGAAGCTCTGGGTTTTAGTGTTTATTTAAAGGAGGCTCTGTGTTTTAGGGTTTATATCCTGGGATCTTTGTGTTATTGGGTTTATTTACAGAGTGCTCTGTGTTTTTGGATTTATTTACAGGAGGCTCTGTGTTTTATGTTTTATTTCCAGGGGGTTCTGTGTTTGTGGATTTATTTACAGAGGGCTCCGTGTTTTACAGGTGATTGAAAGGTGTCACTGCTTCAGGGTTTGTTTACATGAGTGTCTGTTTTCTAGGGTTTACTTTCAGTGAGTTCTGTTTTTTAGGGATTATTTTCCGGACCCTTTGTGTTTTAGGGTTTAGTTACAAGGTGCTCTGTGTTTTAGGGTTGTTTTATAGGGGCTGTCTCTTTTAGGATTTATTTACGGAGGCTCTGTGTTTTAGGATTTATATCCTGGGGTCTTTGTGTAATTAGGTTTATTTACAGAGGGCTCTGTGTTTTAGGATTTATTTACTGGGAGCTCTGTGTTTTAGGGTTTATTTATAGGGAGCTCTCTGTTTTAGTGATTATTCACAGTGAGCTCTGTTTTTTAGGGTTTATTTTCAGTGGATTGTGTTTTAGGGTTTATTTGCAGGAAGCTCTGTGTTTTAGGGTTTATTTACAGGGGGCTCTGTGTTTTTGGGTTTATTTACAGTAGGCTCTATGTTTTAGGATTTTTTTGCAGGAGGCTCTGGGTTTTAGTGTTTATTTCAAGGAGGCTCTATGTTTTATGGTTTATATCCTGCGGTCTTCGTGTTATTGGGTTTATTTACAGAGTGCTCTGTGTTTTAGGATTTATTTACAGGGGCTCTGTGTTTTACAGGTTATTGAAAGGGGTCACTGCTTCAGGGTTTGTTTACAGGAGTAGTTTCAGAGATAGTAGGAACTGCAGATGCTGGAGAATCTGAGATAACAAGGTGCAGAGCTGGATGAACACAGCAGGCCAAGCAGCATCAGAGGAGCAGGAAGGCTGACGTTTCGGGCCTAGACCCTTCTTCAGAAATGGGAGAGGCGAAGGGGGTTCTGAAATAAATAAGGAGAGAGGGGTAGGAGGATAGAAGATGGATAGAGGAGAAGATAGGTGGATAGGAGACAGACAGGTCAAAGAGGCGGTGATGGAGCCAGGAAAGGTGAGTGTAGGTGGGGAGTTAGGGAGGAGATAGGTCAGTCCAGGGAGGACGGACAGGTCAAGGGGGCGGGATGAAGTTAGTAGGTAGGAGATGGGG
>NC_063358.1:44522341-44550144 GCF_021869965.1 Rhincodon typus
ACTTTTACTATCAGTATTTTGCAATTCATGGGCTGTGATCAATCTATCTTGTTTGGGGCATAAAGAAAGCATCTCCTACGACTAGTTAATCTCTACATCTAAGCTTAAGTGTATTACAGAGATAACAAGGTGTAGAGCTGGATGAGCACAGCAGGACAAACAGCATCAGAGGAGCAGGAAAGCTGACGTTTCAGGCCTAGACCCTTCTTTAGAAATGGGGGAGGGGAAGGGGGTTCTGAAATAAATAGGGAGAGAGGGGGAGGCGATAGAAGATGGATAGAGGAGAGGATAGGTGGAGAGGAGACAGACAGGTTAAAGAGGCTGCGGTGGAGCCACTAAAAGTGAGCGTAGATGGGGAGTTAGGGAGGGCATAGGTCAGTCCAGGGAGGACGGACAGGTAAAGGGGGCAGGATGAGGCGAGGACGTAGGAGATGGGGGTGGGGCTTGAGGTGGGAGGAGGGGATAGATGGGAGGAAGGACAGGTTAGGGAGGCGGGGACAAGCTGGGCTGGTTTTGGGATGCGGTTGGGGGAGGGCAGATTTTGAAGCTTGTGAAGTCCACATTGATATCATTGGGCTGTAGGGTTCCCAAGCGAAATATGAGTTGCTGTTCCTGCAACCTTCAGGTGGCATCGTTGTGGCACTGCAGGAGGCCCAGGATGGACATGTCATCAAAGGAATGGGAGGGGGAGTTGAAATGGTTCGCGACTGGGAGGTGCAGTTGTTAGTGCAAACTGATTTAAGTGTATTACATCCTGGTTATGTATTGAAACCAACTTCTACGATCAGAGCGTTTTTAACAAGAAACTATTCAATATTGCTGGTAGGTTCAAAGAGGCAACTATTCACTATGACATAATTTTACCTGTTGTCCTTGCAGCTGCTTGGGACGTGATCTAGCACCTGACATCATTCATTTACTGGGACAATCACCCTTCCATTATAAAAGCTGGAATTGATCTCTGTCTTATATACGTTATATATGTGTGTATATATATATATCTCGGTCTTAAATACTTGTAGCAATGAGTTCCACAATTAACCACACTCCAGCTAAAGAAGCTGTTCCTTATCTCAGATCCTCAGATCTCAGATCCTTCACACAAGGCTCTCCCACAGGTTGTATCTCTCCCATGTCCACTCTACCCAGGCCTTTCAGAAGTCTATGCATTTCTATCAGGTTTCCCCCCTCCTCCTGCTAAATTCCATCATATACACATCGAGTCCTCTACCGTTCCTCATCCCTTCAAGTCCTTCATCCCTGGGATCATTCTTGTGAACTCAATGGGCTGAATGGTCTGCTTCCACACTGCAGGGATTCTATGATTCAATCATGTCCTCGAGCTGAGATGGCTGACCTCAAACAAGAAGGGGATAGAAATCTTGTGGAGTGGTGATGGTGGGGTTGAGAGAATGACAGACTGAGAAACATTTGCCCACCCTTGCCACTCCTTCTGGCCTTTGAGATACACAACAATGCAGAGTCACCGAGCAGAAACTGACAGCCAAGTTCTGAGCCCATGAACACAGCCTCAACCGCGATCTTGGACTCATGTCACGCAACATGTAAACCCACCGTACTGTTCTGTATGTGTAAAATCTTCCTTACTCTCCTGTTTTAACACCATCACTTTGAAAACTTGTCATGACATCTCCATTGTAACTAGTTTGTACAGATTTGGATTCCTTGTTATTTGAATTAGACCCTCGGTATGTGACTCTTACACCTGTCATGTTATTCCAGCCTTTTGGTTTGTCTCTAGCACCACCTTATTTTTAATATTTTGGAATTATATATCAGCCTCAATTATTTGGGTTAGAGGTTATCCCTTCAGTTGCTATTCAGCTGTTGACACATTACTCACACCTTCGGATACACTTGATCATCTGCAGAGGCTTATTATTCAACCTGTCGACATTCAATTCGCCCCATTTGTATGATCTTTTGACCTCTCTGCTATAAATTCTGTACCTCTGTACTTCTCTGCACTTTACTAGTGGAAGAGGCAGTGCTTTGAAAGTGTGTAATTTCAAATAAACCTGTTGGACTATAACCTGGTGTCGTGTGACTTCTGACCAACACCAGCACCTCCACACAATCTCCATGTAGGCAACCACTACCATCTGCCTTTACTGGCCTGTCCATTTTGGTCAAGTCCTGCCCGTGGGCCACCTTCAGGGGTTTGTTTCTCACACGGTGTCGTTTTCATGCCTAGTTAACTTTAACCATCCAAGAGGTCTCCAGCCTCAAGGTGGCTTGTGACCGCATACTTAAAGGATGGATCATCTACAAAGTTGCTACCTACCACTGAAGTGAACTCTCATCTTTCGAGGCTGGAATACCAGACCGTAATGGCTCACTGAGTGAGTCAGAGTTATAGGTCACTGTGAATACTCAAGAAACCTTTGCATGTTGGTGGTCCACGCTTCTTGTTCTCTGTCCTTGGGAGCACTTGCAGTCCATGAATAAATCTTTACAGGCTGGTCTCTGCTGTAGTTTAGTGGATTCTGCAGTTATGTTACACAGCAAGATCTCGCAATGCAGTATTTTGAACATTTACCACTACCCAGCTGCGTCCAACTCTCTCTCTCACTCTCTCTGTCCCCCATCTATCTGTTTCTCACTTCTCTGCCTTGTGCAGCTGCAAACAACCTGGCTCTCACTCTGCTGCTGCTTCTCTTGGTCTCACTCTTTTTCTGAATGACTGTGATCAAATAAGTGACATAGGCAATCCATGCACAGTAAGATCCCACAAACAGCAGTGTGTTCACAGCCCAGCCTACCCAGAAAAGTGATGAAGTTTCTGAAAAACTAAAGTTTGTGACATCAATTGGAAACCTTTCGGAGAACTTACCAGTCAGTAAAATATTTTTGTAAAGTGCTGTCCCTGTTGTAATGAGGGACAAAATTCAGACAATCTATTCACAGCAAGATCCAACTGTCAATGGTCAGACAGTCCCTTCTTTCTATATCCATATATGTCTTTACTCCTCCTCTCTCTGATTGAACATTGATTGAAAAACACTCTGGAATGTCTCTGACATTCTCCCTCTCTTTCTTTCTCTCTTAAGACGGGAAGGAGAGGGCAAGAGAGACAGTGAGGGGACAAAGACAGTCCCACAAACAGAATTAAAATAAAAATTAAAACTGCATTAAAATACTCCCTCTGGACTTTACATTTCAAAGTCAAATACCTGACACCAAAACAGACATTAGTGTTTTGGGAATTACACCAGACCTGTCTAATTTACAGGTCCTCATGACAAGACATTCAAATCAGTGCATAGCAAGATCCCACAAACAATGTAACATTAACCAGATTATGTATTTCACTGACTCTACTTTAGGGACCAGTTTTGGCCACATTACTACAGAAAGGGAAAGTCCTGTTGTTTAACAAATTGAAAACACTGCTGCCCTTCTCTTTCCTCAGCCCTCTTGCTCCATTGAACGTAGAACAAGACAGCACAGGAACAGACCCTTCATTCCACCACGTCTGTGCCAACCATGATGCTATACTAAACCTCATACCATCTGCCTGCACATCGTCCATACACGTCTATTCTCTGCCTATTCATGTTTCCGACCAAATGCCTCTTAAACGTTGCTATCCTGTCTTCTTCTACCACCTCCTTATGCAGCACAGTGTCCTCGCACATCTCCTTTACACTTTCCCCCTCTCACCTGAAACCTGTGTCCAGTGGTATGTCACATTTTCTACCTGGGAAAGAGACTCTAACTATCCACATCATCACAATTTTATGTAATCTATCTCTGATCTTTTCTCGCTCTCTCGTTTTAATTGTACACTGCAATCATTGTCTCATATTTAAAAAGATTGTGGCATTTATTTTTGACAATATAAATTTTTATAAATCAAGGACTTTTTCTGTACCAGTAATGCTGCAGGCAATTGACACACAGTGAGATCCCATACACAATCCAGAATGGGCTGAAATCCAAAAATAATATTCTGGTAATTCTAAACTGTTGTGTCTTAAAGTCGAACAAATTTAAACTTTTGGAAAGATATTCACTTCAATCACAAAACTTCCATCCCTTGTGTTTAAGCTAAATTTCTCATGCAACAATGGTGATCAACTGTGTACCAAACAATAATGCCAGGATGACCATAAAGATTGTGAGAGCTATATTGCTGATACAGGTAGAAATCCAGCCCTTTTTCTGAGAGCATTAAGAAAGGTGTTGAAGCTTTTTATTCAAAGTGGGAAGAAAGTACTGGTTGGCTGGACCATTTTATCAGGGAGGTGCAGCAAAAACAGTTAGCTGTCAATCCTCATTCTCAGACTAGACAGTTAGATTCTGAGTGGTCAGACTGTAACCATGGCGATATGGCAGTATTTGGTTGTTTCATGATGCCTTTCTTATTAAAGAAGTGCAATGTCTGTAGAGATTCCTTTTTCCTACATAAACCAGGGTCCTGTGAAATTATATATGTAACTTCTAGCTTATGCACAGATGCATCACACTGTGATCCCAGCTGATGATCTTAAATTGGTTTCCAGTTTAACGCCCAGCATAGTTCAGATTATTCAATAAATGATTTCCAAAGCAGAATCACTTCAAATGGTGGATATGCTTTGAGGCCTACAAGCATGGGCTGGTTAATCACGGGCAGCCTGCTGCCAGCAGAGAATGGTCAAATCGACAAGCATTGTGATATGGTCTAACCATCATCGTGATGTAGTTTCCGGCGTCTCTCTGGTAATGAAACACATGTCAAGTTATTCATTGGTGAATCACTTGTTGGGCTTGTGTAAAGGAGGTAACCTGCCTAATGATGTATATGATAGAATGTGTTGTCAGGGCTCACTGCACCCACCATGTGTGGGTTACCCTAGACACACAAAAGTGATGACCCTTTTACATCCTATCAAATCCAGGACTGACTGTGCACAGTGTAAACTGGCCAAATGGCTGTGTGAAACTGTTGCGATCATGTCTAAATGAGTTTTCCACATACACAGTGAAGGATTCCTTCATGTTCACTAAGACCATCTAAGAGCTACATGTTGAGAGCAACACCCCCAACCTGCCATGTGCTCTTTCAACATTGCCAATATATTTATCACTAAACCATTCAAATAATCCTGTGAAATCTAAATGTACCACTTGTGTTTGATTCGGATTCATCAAACTCAAGAACTTAGCAATTTGTGCTGTTGACTACAGTTCCAATAACATCATGTATGCCCAAACAATTGGTATTACCATGGGAGATTCTCCAGGTCAAACTCTTGCTCACACCTTTGTTTGGTAACTGTGCAAAATACATTTGTGATGGCATGATAATTAGCCTCTAACCCCTTGCATATTTCCAACATGCAGAAGATGTTTGCAACATTTGAATCGGCATGAATGAATTTCTTTATATCACTCTGTGATCTCCATCCTGGGCTCACATTTGCCACTGAAATGGATGACCCTTTCCTTTCCGATAGGAATTGGAACATGTATGCTGGCCAGTGAATGTAGGCTTTCAGTAAATAAGAGGTTGAGGACCAACTTAAAAAAATAAAAGAACTGTGTTGCTGTAAATCAGGAACAAAAACAAAGTTGCTGGAAAAGCTCAGCAGGTCTGGCAGCATCCGTGAAGGAAAAAAACAGAGTTAACGTTTTGGGTCCAGTGACCCTTCCTCAATGTTGTCAATGAGTACAGAAATTGGGAGGTCATTTTGTGGCTGTACAGGGCATTGGTTAGGCCACTTTTGGATTACTGTGCCCAATTCTGGTCTCCCTGTTATAGGAAGGATGTTGTCGAAGAGACTAGATTAAATCACACACCAAAGGCCCAGACTTGGATGCAAAGAGATTTTATTCGTGATATCACGGAGAGTCAACGCTGACAAAAGATCAGGTCCAAAGACTCCGACAAGTCCAGAAAAGAAGCAGAATTTATACAGTGGTACAAACAAGTTAAAACAAACTGCAATTGTATTGTGTGTTAGCAAGGCAAGGTCATTACTTAGGCAACCAGACATACATTAATTAAAGCAGAATGTGGTGAAGATAAGAGTGTGCAGATGCTGTGAGCTCTAGCTTTTTGCTATCTATCCTATGTGACTTCTCAGACTAGGGAAAGGCAGTTTGTAGTTACGGCAAAATGCACTGTTTCATAATGCTAAAGTTTCCCTATTTTGTGCTCCTAGTCATGTATCATTTTAACTCATTACTACTCAGCCTAAATTAAACAGTCTCAACATACAAGTATTCCACAATTCCCTCCTTTTTGATCCCCAGGTCAACTTCACCAGTCTTCCTCTGCGAACGGAGGGTCGTACTCCAGGGGATAAGGTCTCATGCCCAAGCATTCCTTCCCATCATAATCGGAAATATTGGATATGTAACGGGGAAATATGGGAACAGGGTTTTGTCACCCCCAGGGGAGAATGGCACATATTAGGCGGGTCGATAGAATGCGTACTACAATTATAACAAGGATGATCCCGTAGTGGGTCAGGGTGCTCCACCAAGTCCCAAAAGGGCCACCATCTAGATCCCGGAGAGTTGTCATTGTGGAATTGATTCCCTATCGCTTTTATTTTGCTGACAGCTCGCTGAACATGATCCGATAGGTGCGTGATGTTTTCAGACTCATCTGGGATATAGGTGCAGCAATTCTGTCCCATAACTGCGCAAGTGCCCCCTTTTTTGGCCAGCACAAAATCTAAAGCCAGTCTACTCCGTAGGGCCACTGTTCGCACCACCACACGTTCAGCAGACAGCTCGGAAATGGCCTGGTTTGTCTCCTCTAGAGCATGGGCGGTTTCATTGGCCAATTTCTCTGGGGCTGAGGCCATGTTCATCAGTTCCCAGCTGCTTTCCCTGTACCATAAATGGGGAAGACCATCATGAAGAAACGCTCGGTCTCGGTTATAGCCCTCTTGCGCCGTTTAATCTAGGGATGATAGTGTAAAGTGGGGAGGTGGCACAAATGGGGGACTATAAATGCAAGATAGTAGGACCCCGTCCAGGAGGGGGGCAGCCAGGCGTAGACTGTGTAGCCACATACAAAATATGTACCATTAAAGGGAATGTAATGGGTGATAAACTCCAGGTACCAATTTTGTTGAAAAGTGCCTAAATGGTTGGCTTTGGAAAACTGAGAAGGCTGTTGGAGCCCTGCATAAGGAGAGAGTCGTTAAGAACCCCTCTGGTCAGAAAGATTGGGAATTTGCCCTGGGCTGGGAGGGGGAAAAATAGAGACATTATAATATTGAGAGCAATGGCTACTACGTATGGGGCTACCCTTTTCTCGTATTGCTATTTTAGTGATGCAAATTGGGGCCGTGTGGTTGGTTTCAGCAGTTAGCATAAAAAAAAATGACAGTGGGGAAGTGTTACAATAATCCGGCTGGTACCATCCTACAAAAGTGGCAAGGGGGTACCCTGCGGACTTCCACTGTTGCCTGTCTGTGTCGGTGTTAACCATATAGTGACCAGCTTCAGTCTGCAATCTGCCCCGATTCCCGGGTAGTGAGCTATTCTATTTTAATACCCACTCAACCACTTTGGAGGCATCAAAGGGGCTTGGTCGTAATGGGATTCCCCCTTTTTGAGTGAATCAGAACATGGGCGCATACCCAGCAAGAGGAGACATTTAAATGCACGGCATATTCAGAGCTTAAAGACAGAAATGAGTTGTTAGCAGGGGCTTGTTCTATATAATCCGACACGATACCCCACACAAATAGTCCATGTACTATAAACACCAGGAACCTCATTGTTTGTCTCCCTTGGGTGGACCTGTCACGGTGGTTCCAAAGTCATGTTTACAACATGTCCCGTGAATCCAGTCAAGCTTGCCTTGCACTTTGACAGCTGAGCGGGTCGTCAGTAGTACTTGATATGGTCCTTTCCACCAAGGAGAAAAAGAGCCTTTTTCGAGTGATTGGACATACACAAAATCAACAGGTTTAAATGGATGAGTATTCACTTCCTTGGGTTTTGACAGTGCCTCTAATACCTTTGCATGATTGGACTGAGCTGCCTCACTCAAGGCCTGCGCATACTGCGGGGTTTTGTAATCGACCCATCGGGGGCTTGCTGCCGCTGTCATGGGTCTTCCCATTAAAACTGCAAATGGGGTCAGGTCTGTCGTTCTATTAACTTGATTTCTCAGGGTGTATAGGGTAATGGGTAAAGCTTCAGGTCACTTTAATCCTGTCTCCTGGCACACTTTAGCCAGGGTATTCTTTAAAGTCCCATTGATCCTTTCTACCACTCCCTGGGGCTGATAGGGTATGTGCACTTTCCATTCGAACCCCATAGCCTGAGTCAGAGCCACTACCACCTTTCCTGTAAAATGCGTCCCTCTATCGCTAATTTATCCTCACGGGTATTCCGAATCGTGGGATGATATCTTTTATTAGACATTTTACCGCTGTCCTGGCATCATCTTTTCTAGTTGCAGAAGCCTCTATCCATTTTGAAAACATATCCACTATCACCAATATGTATTTAAACCCTCCAGAGGCCGGCATGTGCATCTATCTGCAGATTTCCAAAGGGTCCTGCCGGTACTGGCAAGTGGTCAAATCTGGCTGGGGTCTTCCCTCTATTATACTGTTGGCAAATACTACAAGTTTCATGAATAGCAGTCATTATTCCTGGCACAAACCACTGCTGGGTAACTTGGTGTAGCATCCCCCCTTTTCCTATATGCCCTTGCCCATGCGCCAGGTGGGCAAGTGTATGGAGGAGCCCTTTCGAGCAGACCACCCTGCCATCGGGGTGTCTCCAGAGATTATGAGATTCCTGTACACAACCATCCCGAACCCAGTTTACCTTTACTTGTTCACTGGCCCCTTCCGGCCTGTACTGGAACTGCCAAGTTAATGGCCTCGGGCAATCCTTGACATATGAAAGAGGAAACAACTGTTGCGCGGGATAGAGCAGCTGTCTCAGCTGCTTCGTCTGCGGAGGCATTGCCTATCGAGACTTCATCTTGCACTTGTGTGTGCGCCTTGCACTTTATTATGGCTCGCCTACTGGGGAGGAGGATGGCTCGCAGTAAGTTGCCTGTCAGGGTAGCATGCTGAATGGGCTTACCAGAGGTGATGATAAATCTGCGGTGCTGCAGCAAGGTCCCAAAATCATGCACTACTCCGAATGCATACCGCGCATCAGTGTAGATATCAGCAGTCTGAGAATACAAGTGCGGGTGAGTGCAAACAGCTCGGCTGCTTGCGTGGAGGTGCCGGGGGCAGAGCAAAGGCTTCCAGTAGTTCAAAAGGGGTGTCGACTGCATACCCAGCCAGTGTGGCAGTGTCATAAGGCCGGTAAGAGGAACCATCGGTGAAAAGGACCAAATCAAGATTGTCCGGGGGTGTGGTTTGTAAGTCAGGGCGGGGAGACATAAACAGAATCAACGACCTGCAGGCAATCGTGCTCGCTTTCGTCTGTCTCACCACTGTCAGGGAGAAGGGTGGCAGGGTTTAACGAGGGTACTCGCCTAAAGGAAATGTTCAGTTTGGACAACAACATGACCTCGTACCCAGTTTGGTGGGCTGCGGTGAAATATTGTGTCGCCGCTGAATTTAGAAGCAGTAGGACTGCATGAGGGACCAAAATCACACACTTATGGTCCAAAACAATAGGGTTCGATTTTCCAAAATTACAGCAGTGGCTGCAACAGCTCAGACAACCAGGCATTCCTCTCACAACGAGAGGCAACTGAGCTGAGTACTATGCTACTGGTCGCTTGAGTCCGCCATGCTCCTGGGTCAGAATGCCACTTGCAGGCCCCTCCTTTTTGCTGACATAGAGGGCAAAGACCTTCTTGTAATCAGGAATCCCCAGGGCAGGGGCTTGAGTCAGGGCTATTTGAGCTCCTTAAGGCTTGTTGCCGCTCTTCGGACCAGTCTATTTCTGTCAGTTGCCCCTGCAATGTAGTCTGCCGCAGCACAGCATCCATTCGTCAATATTCAAGTATCCGTTGTCAGCAATGGTTCACCATACGGAGAAAGGGCAGCATTTCATTTTGTGTCATGGGTCTGGGTGCCTTCAATACCCCCTCGACCCTCTCTGGTCCCAGTCGGCGCATACCATTCTCGAGAACGAAGCCCAAGTACTGTACGAGGGCTGACACAATTGTAGTTTTGGAGCGGAGACCAGGTGTCCTCTATCGGCCAGATGACACAGCATCGCCACGATATCTCGTTGACAGGAATCACAATTGCGGGAGGCAATCAACAAATCATTGGCATATTGCAGTACCGTACTATCGCCGGGCAATGAGAGTTCAAAGAGCTTCGTTCGGACTGCAGAGGCATATATGATCGGGCTCTCTGTGTAGCCTTGGGGAAGCCAGGTCCACGTATACTGTCTGCCACTGTAGGTAAATGCAAAGAGATCTTGGCTATCCTCATGGAGAGGAATAGAAAAGAAGGCTGAGCAGATGTCAATGACTGTGTAACAGGACGAATCGGGGGGCAGGGAGGACAGAATCACATCGGTGTCAGGGACTATGGGGGTGACGGGTATTACAATCTGGTTGATGGCTCGTAGGTCCTGGACAAAGCGCCGCTCGTCCTTCCGTCCAGGTTTTGGGATTGGCAATATGGGAGTGTTGCAGGGGCTGTGGGTCGGGCGCAAAACACCTTGAGCGAGTAGCGGTCTTATCCCCTCCTCTGCCTCCCTTTGACCAACAGTACTGTTTAATCGAGGGCAGGGCAGCCTCGGCCCGAGCATCCACCCGATGTGGCGGGGCCGAGGAGACCAGGCCAACATGGATTTTGTGCAGTGCCCACAGGGAGAAAGGGACAGCCTGCAGGAGGAGAGGGGAAAAACAAGTTTACCAAGCGGGGTAGCTGAAATTGACAGAATGTCACTTTCCATTTCCCACGCAGTATCCTAATACAGCCCGAGTGGGCCGAAAGGCCATCAATCAGTACAATCCCCAAAGCCTCAAGAGGTACCTCTTCGGTGTGCAGGGGATATTCCGCACCTAAACTCTTTACCACAGGGCCAATCTGTTTACAGGCCACAGGGGCATTTACAGCCAAGGTGACAGGAGGGACTGACTCGCGACCCATTTCAAACAAGGAACCCTGGGTATGAATCAAATCAATCAACGCTCCCAGTACCAAGGAACTGAAATGTCCAATACACTTTACTTTACCCCCAAAGTAAAGGGCATCGGGTATACCCAGGAAAGGTATAGCTTTTCTAGCGCAGTTGTCAGACTCAGAATTTTTGGAAATTAAGGCTGTGCAATGGGTCTTAGTAAGTAATCTACTGGTGAAAAGCAAATGATGTAAGTAGCACAGGCACTCATCACTCCTATCTCCCAGAGCCGCAGCTAAGTGCACCAGCATTTTCTCAAGGGGGTTGCTCTGTAGTTGCCAACAGTACAAAACAGCCATTTCAGATTTTAAAGCTTCTGTTTCTTTGAGCAGCAGGCTTTCGGCTTTTGGAAATGAATGTTCGGACAATTCGAGAAATAGTCTCTGCTGAGTGCAGTGAATCTTGGCCCCTAATTTGCAAAGTGCTTGGTGTCCTAATAAGCTCACTGGGGAATGTTTGGCAATGACAAAGGTCTTGCGCACACTATGATCTCCAATTTGTATAGGCACGGGATGGGACAGGGGCTCAACCACAGGAATTCCGGCTACTCCGACAGTCGAAATCTTTTTAGGACTACAGGGTGATTCCACAGAGGGAGGCACAGACAAAATTGTTGCACCATGATCAATGAGAAAGTTTACTCGTCTCCCTTTAATTTCTATTTCTGAAATTGGGTCCTCCCGGGGAGAAGAGGATAACTTGATCAATGCAGCCTGTATTGCCGCCCCTCCGTGCATCCCTATTGTCCCTGAGGGGATGAGTTGTTAAGCGAAAAAGGGACACTCTGTTTCTGATCTACCTTGCGGGTTCCTTCCGCCCCACTGCAGCAGTCCTTGGCCCAATGGTCTTTCTGCCCGCATCGCCAGCAGGCATCCTGCTGTCTGTCTCTTCCCTCCCATCTCTGGCCACGATCACCATTATGGGGCTTTGGTTAGTTACTTCTATTGCCTCCAGATCTCAGCTGCTGGACAAATTGGCCTTTAAGTTCACATGATCTTTTTGTCAACAAGCCTTGCCTATCCATGTTGGTCAGATACGTAATAATCTTGTTCCATCCCTGCTGCTGCCAAGTCAGGTTAGCCAATTTAAAGGCATCTGCAGTATTAGGATCAAAGCAATTTAAATGGGTTTGTACGGCTCGGGGTCCGTGCTGCTCAAGTGCCACACCTGCCGGGGATTCCCAAGTATCCTTAAATCTAGCAATGAAGTCTGTTAACTGTTCACCCTTTTTCTGGATACATCTGGTCACTTCCCCGAAATCACTATGCTGTCTGGTCCATTAATGATGGCCTCTTTGGCTCGTGTCTGGTACCAGGTATCTCCGCTCTCGTTCCCCTGATCCTGATGGCTATCGTCAGGGGCCAATCACCGTTACGGCCCGGAGGAATGGCAAATGAATCCTTGACCTTGGGCCAGGAAGTCCCGTATGCAACTTTTAATAATAACAGCACATCCCCATGCAGTGGGTTAACGTTTCGGGTCCAGTGAACCTTCCTCAGAATTGGATCCAAAATATTAACTCTTTTTTTCCTTCACAGATACTGCTAGACCTGCTGAGCTTTTCCAACAACTTTGTTTTTGTGGCTAAAGAAAAGGGAGGAGTGGGTGTATTTTCTTCCCATATTCATTTACAGGATGAGGGCTTCAATGGCCACGCAGCATTTCTTGCCCATCCCTAATTGCCTGGAGGGCAGTTCAGAGTCAACCACATTGCTTTGGGTCTGGAGTTGCATGTAGGCCAGACCAGGTAAGGCTGACCATTTCCTTCCCGAAAGGACATTAGTGAATCAGATGGGGTTTTCCCCGACAATCAACAATGGATTCATGATCATCATTATATCCTTAATTCCAGATATTTATTGAATTCAAATCCCACCATCTGTCGTAGCAGGATTCGAACCCAGGTACCCAGAACATTAGCTGGGTCTCTGAATTAACAGTCGAGTGAGAATAGCACTAGCTCATCGCCTCCCCATGAATGTTGGATATTCTCGGATACAAGGTGTTCTGATAAGGAAGGAAAGGTGATGGTTAAGAATGGCATGGCTGGAAGAATATTTACCCTCTCTGACTTTCACACTGCCACTATCCAATGGGTCCGCATTTCAATACTTGCTTTTTCTGATATAAATTAATTATCTGGAGATTAGCATGCAGGGAACAATTTCAATCTTTGCAGAGGATCTATAACTTGGACGTGTTGTAAACAGTGAAGAGAACAGTATACAACTCCAAAAGGACAATGACAAGAAGGTGAAGTGCATAGATAGATGGCAACTGAAGTTTGATATGAGATGGAACGTACATGTAGACAGACAGTATATAAAAAAGTACTATCCTTAAGAGTGTCCATGTGCATAAATCAATGAAGTTGGCAGGGCTGGTGGATGGAGATATAAATAAAACATACAGTGTTCTCAGCTTTATGCAGGGAGCCTTAAAGTACAAGGGCAAGGAGGTGATGTTGAACTGGAAAAGACAGTTGATGGACCTCCATTGGTGAATTGTGTACAGTTGTGGATGCCACATTACATGAAAACTGTGAATGCACTGGGGATAGTCAGAAGCGGTTTACAAGAACAGTTCCAGGAATGAAACTTCACTTGTAAGGATTGATTGAAGAAAGGGGACCGTTCTCCTTGGAGAAGACAAGAAGACTGAGAAGAGTTTTGATAGAGAGGTTTTCAAAATCATGGTCAGGCTGGACAGAGTATTATTCCAGCCCATATAAGGAACAACAACAGGGTATAGGTTTAAAACAATCGATAAACGAAGCAAGGGTGAAGTGAAGAAAAGCTTTTTAAGGTATGGAACGCACTTCCTGGAATGTGCTAGAGACAGATACAATTGAGGCATTCAACAGGGCATTTAGATACACAGAGGAATACAGCACGGAAACAGACCCTTCGGTCCAACTCATCCATGCTCACAAGATATCCTCAACTAATCCAGTCCCATTTGCCAGCATTTGGCCAATATCCCTGTAAATTCTTTCCACTAATGTATCTATTCAGATGCCTTTTAGGAGTTGTAATCGTGCCTGCCTACACCATTTTCTCTGGCAGCTTGTTCCATACACTCGTCCCTTCTGTGTGAAAAAGTTGCCCCTCAGGTCCCTTTTAATTATTCCCCCTCTCACCTTAAACCTATGCCCTCTAGTGTTGGACTCCCCTACTGTGGAAAATATTCCTTGACGTTTTACCTTATCTGTAACCCTCATGATTTTATCAATGTCTGCAAGGTCACCCCTCAGCCTCCAACAGTCAAGAAAAAATAGCACCAGCATATTCAGTCTCTCCCTGCAGCTCAAAACCTCCTTTTCCAGCAATAGCCTTGTAAATCTTCTCTGAACACTTTCAAGTTTAACAATATCTTTCCTACAGCAGGCAGACCAGAATTGAACAGTGTTCTAAAAGTGGCTGAACCAACGTCCGACAACGTGACAACCCAACTACTATACTCACTGCACTGACCAATGAAGACAAGGATACCAAACACTATCTTCACCACCCTGTCCACCAGTGATTCCACTTTCAAGGAACAATGCACCGACACCCGTGGGTTCCTTTGTTTGTCACTAGTTCCCAGGGCAAAAATGTGCAAGGGGAAAAAGCAGGAGATTGGCACAAGGTAACATTTAACAAGCTAAAGCAGACATCATGGGCCAAAATGCCTCCTTCTGTGCTGTACATTGGGGGATTTACCTGATATAATTTTGCTGTTGAGCAAGAAACTGGTGGATTTTCTGTTTAGCTGAAGCTAACATCTAACTTGTCAGTATTTTTGCATTTGTAATGATTTTGTTAAAAACAGGACAGGTTTTAAAGCTTTGCTACAAAGTGGGTAGGTTTTGTGCACTAATGAATGTTTGTTAATGAACAGTAATATTCTGGTAAATCAAAACTGTTCGGTCTTCAATTCAAACAAATTTAAACTTTTAGAAACATAGAACCTGAACTCACCAAACTTCCATCCTCTGTGTTTAAACTGGATTTCTGATGCAACAATGGTGAACAACTGTATCCCAAATTATAATCCCAGTATTTCCATGAAAACTGTGTGAGCAATATTGCTGATACAGGTAGAAATCCATCTTTTCTCCTTTGAAACCATTAAGAAAGGAGTTGGAAGCTTTTTATACAAAATGAGAAAAAAGTGCTGATTGGCTGGGCCAATATTACCATGGAGATGCTGCAAAAACAGTTAGCTGTCAATCCTAATTCTCAGACTACACAGCTAGACTCTGAGTGATGAGTGTCGCCATGGCGATGCAGCTGTGTTTAGTTGTCTCCATGGTTTGGTTCTCTCTTATTAAAGAATTGCAATGTTTGTACAAGTTCCCTTTGCCGCTATAAACCAGGGTCCTGTGAAATTATATATGTAACTTCTAGCTCATGCACAAATGCATCAAACTGTGATCCCAGCTTATGATCTGAAATTGATTTCCAGTTTAACACCTAGCAAAGTTCAGATTATTTAATAAATGATTTCCCAAGCAGAATCACTTCAAATGGTGGATATGCTTTTCTGAAGCTTACAAGTATGGGCTGGTTGATCACAGGCAGCCTGCTGCTGGCAGAGAATAGTCAAATGGACACATGATGTGATGCAGTCCACCAGTCATCAGGATGTAGGTTCTGGCATCTCACTTGCACTGAAATCCATGTCATGTTATTCATTTGTGACTCACTTGTTGGGCTTGTGTAATGGAGGTAACCTGCTTAATGATGTCTTTGATAGAATTTATCGTCATGGCTCACTGCACCCACCGCGTATGGGTTATTCTAGACACAAAAGTGACGTCCCTTTTACACTGTATCATATCCATGATTGACTCTGCACAGTGTAAGCTGGGCAAACGGCTGTGTGAAACTTTTGCGTTCACGTCTAAATGAGTTTTCCACAGAGACAGTGAAAGTGTCCTTCATGTTCATGAAGACCATCTAAGAGCTACATATTGAGAGCAATAACATTGCCAGCTTATTTATCAGTATACCATTTAAATAAGCCTTGAAATCTAAACATACCACCTGAGTCTGATGCAGCATAGGGAGTGAGTTGGCTTGGACTTCTTGGGATGAATGTTCTGTTTCCACACTCTATGGAATTTCAAAAGTCAATCACTTTTGTTGCATCAGAAATTCACCTTAAACAGAGGGGGTAGAAGTACTGAGGAAGGGTTACCAGACCCGAAACATTAACTGATTTCTCATCACAAATGCTGTCAGACCTGCTGAGCTTTTCCAACAACTTTTTGTTTGAGATAACAAGGTGTAGAGATGGATGAACACAGCAGGCCAAGCAGCATCAGAGGAGCAGGAAGGCTGACGTTTTGGGCCTAGGCCCTTGTTTTTGTTTCTGATTTACAGCATCCATAGTTCTTTCGGTTTTATTTGGGATGAAATTTTGATGAGTTGAGGCAATCACTTTTTGAAAGTTTAAATTTGTTTGACTTTAAGATAAAACAGTTTAGATTTCACGGAAAATTAGTGTTCATTGAAAAATATTCATTAGTGCACAAAATCTATTCACTCTACAGCAAAGCTTTAAAGCCTGTCCTTGAAGAAATCACCACAATTGCAAAAGTACTGACAAGTTAGTTGTAACTCTAAGAGATAGTAAAGAACTGCAGAGATAACTGTGGAGTCAGAGATAACACAGTGTGGAGCTAGAGGAACACAGCAGGCCAGGTAGCATCAGAGGAGCAGGAAAGTTGAAGTTTTCAGGTCAGGACCCTTCTTCAGAAATGGTTATAATTGTTATCAGTGTTATTGTTATTGTTGTTAATTGTTAACTTTAGCTACACAGAAAACCCACCAGTTTCTCGTTCAACAGCAAAATTATTCCAGGTAAATCCCACAATGTACATTATAAAGGATCTCAAGTCATGATCAAAGTGAGTTACAGCACAGAAGGAGGCATTTGGGCCCATGATGTCTGCTTTAGCTTGTTAACTCTTACCTTGTGCCAATCTCCTGCATTTTCCCCTTACACATTATTGCCCTGGGGACTAGTGACAAACAAAGGGACCTAGGGGTGAAGGCACATTGTTGCTTGAAAGTGGAATCACCGGTGGACAGGGTGGTGAAGATAGTGTTCGGAATGCTTGTCTTCATTGGTCAATGCAGTGAGTATAGGAGTTTGGATGTCATGTTGCAGGGCATTGGTTAGGCCACTGTTGGAGCACTGTGTTCAATTTTGGTCTCCCTGCTGTAGGAAAGATGTTGTTTAACTTGAGAGTGTTCAGTGAAGACTTACAAGCTTGTTGCTGCGATTGTTGGGTTTCAGCTGCAGGGAGAGACTGAATAGGTTGGTACCATTTCTTCTGGAACTTCAGAGGCTGAGGGGTAACTTTACAGAAGTTCATAAAATCATGAGGTGTATGGATAAGGTGAATAGCCAAGGCATGTTTCCCACAGTAGGGAAGTCCAAAACTAAAGGGAATAAGTTCAAGCAGGGGAAGCAATGGCCTTGTGGTATTACTGCTGGTCTGTTAATCCAGAGACACAGATCACATACTTGGCCCCTGGGTTCAAATCCCACCATGACAGATGGTGGAATTTGAATTGAATAAAATATCTGGAATTAAGAATTTAATGATGACCACAAATCCATTGTCAACTGTCAGGAAAAACCAATGTCCTTTAGGGACAGAAACTGCCATCTTTACCTGGTCTAGCCTACATTATGGCTCCAAACCCACAGCAATGTGGTTGACTCTGAACTTTCCTCTGGACAATTAGGGATGGGCAATAAAGGCTGCCTGGCCAGCAACACTGTCATTGCATGAATGAGTTAAGAAAAAAGGTGAGGGGAAAAATTTAAAAGGGACCTGAGGGGCAATTTTTTGACGCAGAAGGTGGTGTGTGTATGGAACGAGCTGCCAGAGGAGGTGGCGGAGGTGGCAGAGGTGGATATGATTACAACATTATAAAGGGATCTGAATGGGTACATGAACAGAAAGTGTTTACGGGCATATGAGCCAAATGCTGGCAATTGGGACTAGATCAGTTTGGGATATCTGGTGAGCATGGATGGGTTGGACTGATGGGTCTATTTCCACGCTGTATAATTCTAAATGCCCAGCTGAATGCTTCAATTGTATCTGCCTCTCGACCATTCCAGGAATGGCATTTCATATCCTAACTACTGAAAAGCTTTTCATCCTTGCTTTGTTTATCAAATGCTTTAAACTTATACTCTGTTGTTGTTCCTTTTATGAGCTGGAATAATTTCTCTTTATCTATTCTATCCAGCTTGCTTATGATTTGAAAACCTCTCTGTCAGATCTATTCTCAGTCTTCTCGTCTCCAAGGAGAACAGTCCGCTTTCTTCTATCAATCCACACAACTGAAGTTTCTCATTCCTGGAACTGTTCTTGTAAACCACTTCTGACTCTTCCCAATGCAGTCACAGCTTTCACGTAACGTGGCATTCACAACTGTACGCAATTCTCCAGTGAAGATCCAGTAAGTGTCTTTTCCAGTTCAACATCACATCCTTGCTCTTATATTGTACTCTAGGGATCTATTAATAAAGCTGAGAACACTACAGGGCCCCCTGTCAATAAACCCTAAAACACAGAGCCTCCTGTAAATAAACCCTAAAACACAGTGCCCCCCGTTAATAAATCCTAAAACACAGAGCCCCCTGTAAATAAAGCCTGAAACACAGAGCCCCCTTGTAAATAAACCCTAAAACACAGAGCCTCCATTAAATAAACACTCAAACCCAGAGATTCCTGCCAAACAATCCTAAAACACAGAGCCTACTGTAAATAAACCTGAAAACACAGTGTCCCCTGGAAATAAATCCTAAAACACAGAGCCCCCGTATAAATAAGCCCTAAAACAGAGAGCACCCTGGAAATAAACCCTAAAACACAGAGCCCCCTGCATGTATACCATAAAACACAGAGCCCCCTTTAAAACTCTAAAACACAGTGCCCCCTGTAAGTAAACCCTAAAACACAGAGCTTACTGCAAATAAACGCTAAAACAGAGTCCCCTGTAAATAAACCCTAAAACACAGAGCGGCCTGCAAATAAATCCTAAAACTCAGAGAGCCCCCTGTAAATAAACCCAAAAACACGGAGGGTCCTGTAAATAGAACCGTAAAACACAGAGATCACTGGAATTAAACACTAAAACTCAGAGCGCCCTGTAAAAAATCGTCAGTGACCGAGGAGTCAGGAGGCAGGAGGGTGTTTTATCTGGGGTCGGTGGGGGGGACGGGGGGGGGGGGGGGGGGGGCTGGGGGATGGGGGAGGGCACTGCCCACCAGTTGGGGGAAATCTGGAGGTGGGGCTAGACAAATTGGGGAGGAGGGGGTGTATTGGAAAGGTCATTTCAGGGCAGGGGCCTGTCTTGTATGGCGATAGGAAGAGGTCAACAGGTCATGGCAGAAATGAGAGATGGAGTGTCGAGGGGGTGTAATCGAGTTTGGTTGGCAGGGTCGAAGGAGGGAGGGAAGTGCTGTTTGGATGGAAAGTGACTGGATGGAAAGTCGTCGGGAGATGTAGTTGAGAAGGGGAAGGTTTAGAATTCAGGTCTGGGACTGTTTAATACCCAGGAGTTAGAGGCTGTTTTTATTCTCTAACTCTCCTGGGTAATTATTGAGCTTAAGTGAGTCTAACTTGTTAACCCGAACCCTCAGATGTTTTCTATGTTATAAGGGGCTTTTTCAGAAGCTTCCAGGTGCGGGAGAGTTGTCCATTGGAAATTTCAGAATCCCAGGAAATTCCCATGGAATCTATTACATTAGGTTTCTGTACAGTCACAATGCACAACTCCAATCTATCCTGTTCCAACACCTTTCTGGCCAGTTGACTATCGGGGCCTCTTCTCAGAGAAGGCAATACAGGGAAGATTCCCTTGACCCGTTCATTGGACTTTCAAAAAAATGAGAGGTGATACTGTTGAAATTCTTATATAACTGGTGCAAACGACTGAAGCAGCTCCCGTCTTTCCAACCTTCTCAGATGGTCGCAGAATTCTTATGGTGCAGAAGGAGGCTATTTGGTCTATTGTCCTTGCTAAATGAAATATTCATCCAATTCCCTCTTGAATATCTCAATTGAATCTGCCTCCATCACGTTTCCAGGCAATGCATTCCACACGCTTCTATGTACTGTGTGAAAAAGTATTTTCTAACTTCACATCTACTAAGACCTGGTACATTGTGATTTTGAGCGTAGATTGATGGGGATTATCATTGGTGTCAGAGGGCTTCATTGCCCTGTGTTAAAGTGTGGGTTAACAAGGTTTTAACTGATGTAACATAGCAGTATTACACCATTTTAGTGTGTTGATTGATTGGGTTTATTACTGGTGTAACAGAGCTTTATCATACTGTGACATAGTGCAGATTGATCAGGATTATTACTAGTGTACCAGAACTTTATTACCCAGTTCTAGAGAGTAGATTGATAGAGTTCAATTACTGGTGTAAAGTAGTTGTGTTACACTGTGATAGACTGTAGATTGAAAGGGTTTATTATTGGTGCAGCAGAGCTTTATTACACTATCTGAACATGCAGATTGATACGGTGTATTACTAATGTAACAGAACTTTATTGCACAGTGTTAGTGTGTTGTATGATAAGGTATATTACTGGTGTAACAGAGGATTATTACACTGTACTAGGGCGTAGATTGATAGGGTTTTGTTCCTAGTGCAACAGAGCTTTATTTCAGTGCGTTAGAGTAGATTGGTCATCACAAAGGTGAAAGGTCTGAAGTGTATTGAAACGATGGAGAGTTGGTCATTTCGTTTTGCTGCAAGTTGGTGTTCCTGTATCCTGCTGGTGAGTTTCCTGCCCGTCTGTCCAGTGTAGTGTTTTTCGCAGATGCTGCATTTGTCCTGCTCACTGCGGGTATGGGATCTTTTATCTTTGAGTAATTGGCAAAGTGTGGCATCCTTATTCCAAGGGGTCATAGTCAGTTCAGATGTGTTTCTAACATAGGGTAGGGTGGCCAGTGTTGGGGTATACAGTGTCTTCTTGGTGTTGTTTGTTCGCCTGGCATTGGCGGACAAAGCTGCTAGGGTAATCCTTCAGGAATCATAGAATCCCTCCAGTGTGGAAACAGGCCCATCGGCCTAACAGAACATCACACACAGACCCATCTCCCTACAACCCACCTAATATAAACATCCCTGAACACTACGGGGTAATTTAGCATGGCCAATCCACATTGCCTGCACACCTTTGGACTGTGGGAGGAAACTGAAGGAACCGGAGGAAACCCATGCAGACAGGGAGAGAACGTGCAAACTCCACACACAGTTGCCCGAGAGTGGATCAAACTGGCGCTGTGAGGTAGCAGTGCTAACCACTGAGCCACCATTGTTTGCAAAGAATCTGTATAGGTGTACCTCTTCGTTTTTGCTCATCTCCGGGATGTTGCAGTGAGTTTAAAGAGAATCTTGACATAGCTCTGTTTGTGGACACAGGGCTGATTACTTTGTAATTCAGCATTTGGTCTGTGTGTGTCATCTTTCTGTATACGCTGGTAAGGAGTTCCCCGTTGTTCTTTTGTTCCATCATTAATTCTAGAAATGTGAATTGATTGTGTTCTCTTCTTCCCTGGAGAACTTGATACCGGTGATTATGCTGTTAATATGGTGGTGTGTTTCTTCTAACTTTGCTCATTTACTGATCACAAAGGTATCGTCCATGTATCTAACCCATAGTTTAGGCTGGCTCTGGGGGAGGGCTGTGTGTTCCAATCTTTGCAGAACAGCTTCCGCTATGAGCCACCAGATGGGTGAACCCATGGGTGTTCTGTTAATTTGTTCATATACCTGGCCATTGAAGACACAGTGTGCGGTAAGGCATAGGTCTAGTAATTTTAGCATGTTGTCCTTGCTGATGGTTTCATTGGAGGTTTGTGTTTTCGGATTGTCCAGTAATATGGCCAGTGTCTCCTTTGGTAGTGTCATGGTGATAGAGCTGAATAGTGCTGTAATTTCAAAGGACACCATCATTTCCTCCTTGTGGATTTTTATGTTCCTGTTGTTGGCCAAGAATTCCTGTGCTTAGTGTATGCAGTGGGTCGATCCGTTGGTGAGGTGTTTTAGTCTCTGTTGTAACTCCTTGGCTAGCCTGTGTGTCATTGTACCCTGCAGGGAAACTATGGGTCCGAGGGGGATGTCAGATTTGTGTACTTTGGATAGTCCATAGAATCGGGGGGGGTGTTTGATCCATTGGGTTTCATCGCAGCATGACGGCACAACCAACTCTCCCTCGTTTCAATACACTCTGACATAGAAGGACATCAATTTGATGAGGACAAAGTTACAGTACAAGGACAGTTTGAGAAGATCTGTAGCTCGGGTTGTGGATTAGGATGCTCGCTGAGCCGGTGGGTTTGGTTGCAAACATTTCATTGCCCTACGTGGTAACATTGTCACTGTGCCTCCAGTGAAGTGTTGGTGTTCTGTCCCGCTGGTTATTTATCTGCCTCGGAGTGGTTGGCATTACTTCTGGTTCTGTTTCTCAGTGGTTTGTACACAGGGTCTAATTTAATGTGTTTGTTGATGGAGTTCCAGATGGAATACCAGGTCTCCAGGAATTCCCTGGTGTGTCTTTGTTCGGCTTGTGCGATTATCGATGTGTTCTCCCAGTCGAATTTGTGTCCCTCATTGTCCGTGTGTAGTGAGGTAACATTCGAATTCAACTGGCACAAACCAAACAGAGACATGACAGGGAATTTCTGGAGGCCTGGTATTCCAACCAGAACTCCATCAACAAACATAGTAAATTAGACCCTGCATATGCCAACCACCCCAGCAAACTGAGGCATATCAATAACCATCGGGACAGAACAGCGACACTTCACCGGAGGTGCATGGATAATGTTACCTATCAGGGTGACAAAATGTTTGCAACCAAACCCACTCACTCAGCAAGCATGTCTACAACCTCAATACTAGGGCAAGCAAGACAAAAACAAGCATGAGAATTCCTGGAGGCCTGGTTTTCAACTACCAATGTAATTAACAAACATGTTGAAATAGATCCATCTACATACCACTTACGTTACAAAACCGGAAACAAGACTGCCCACCATGACAGACCAGACCATATAAATTTAGAGCAGGATCGAACAACAATGCCTCAATGGAGGCTACGCAGCACTACAAGGGAGACGAAACGTTTGTATGAAATCCAGTCACCTCGGCGAACCAACCAACAACTCCAATCATTGGAAAAAAGGAGGGTCCTGAAGGACTGGAAAATGGTGAATGTAACACCCTGTCTAGCTTGAGGGGGGGGCAGAAGTCAAGAATCAAAAGGCCAGTTCGCCAGCCTGACCCCAGTTGTTGCTAAGATTTTAGAGTCCATTTTTAAGGATGAGATTGAAAGTTCACGGTAAAATAGTGCTGAGTCAGCACTATTTCATCACATGCAGGCCTAACAACTCAAAAACAGATTCTTTTAGCAGTAAAAATCACGTTGGATAAAGGAGAACCAGTGGAAGTGCTCGATATGGACTTCCAGAAGTCCTTTGGCAAGGTGCCCCACAGGAAACCGGCAAACACGAGAAGAAGGCAGCATGTGGCTCAGGGGCAAATGCTCTCTGATTGCACCTCCTGCATATTTTGAGAGAGACTGGGCACTGACTCAGTTGCGGAGAGCCACTCTCAGAGCCTGTTTTTCTCCCTCCTTCCCTTCGTGTTTAACCTGACACCTCCAGGTGTTTCTCTGCCACATTGGAAAGTACACATCAAACAAAACTGATGCTCCCACTGTCACACTCACATTTGTCCCTCACATTGTGTGCCCATTCTTTCTCAGATTTGGCCCGGTTTCTACATGAAATATTGACAATGAGCCTTTCATTTCTAACACATTCGCTTCTCCCTTTTTCACTCTTCCCCCCACTCCCCAACCCTTCTCTCTCGATCATTATGCTTTGTCAACATTAGCAATGGAACCAGCATAATTGGTGGGGAGGGGCAGTAGGGAATGGGGGATTAGGAAAGGAGTGACGCAGTCCAACCACAGACCAACAGCAAAATGAAGCTGGGAGCCCTGTTATACTGTCATAGAGTCATAAAGCATGGAAACAGTCCCATTTGGCAGCATTTGGCCCATGTCCGTCTAAACTGTTCCAATTCACATACCCAACTAAAAGCTTTTTAAATGTTGTAATCGTACCAGACTCCAACACTTCCTCTGGCATCTTATTCCATAAATGCACAACACTCTGCATGCAAAAGTTTCCCCTTAAGCCCCTTTTAATTCTTTTCCTCACCTTAAACCTGTGCCCTCTAGTTTTGGACTCCCCCGCCCCAGGGAAAAGACCTTGTCTATTTACCCTAACCATCATCCTCCTGATTTTATAAACCTCTACAAGGTCAGCCCTCAGCCTCCAATGCTCCAGGGAAAATAGCCCGGCCTATTCAGCCTCTCCCTGAACTGCAAATTCTCCAACCCTGGCAACAACCATTTCTGAACCCTTTCAAGTTTCACAACATCCTTGCTATAGCCAGGAGACCAGAATTAAAGACAGTATTCCAAAAGTGGCCTAACCAATCTCCTGAACAGCTGCAACATGACGTCCCAGCTCCTCTACTCGATGCACTGAGCAATAAAGGCAAGCAGACCAAACGCCTTCTTCACTATCCTGTCTACCTGCGATGACACCTTCAAGGATCTATGAATCTGCACTCCAAGGTCTTTTTGCTCAGCAACACTCCTTGGGAACCTTACCACTAAGAGTAGCAGCCCTGCCCTGATGTACCTTTCCAAAATCCAGCAACTCATAGTTATCTAAATGAAATTCCATCTGCCACTTCTTGGCCCACAGTTTTGACAGGCTTTTGATGTGTGAAGACAAGGCCATGCACAGCACGATCCCACAGGCAGCTCTGTGAGATTATCAAGATATTCCCTCCATGTAGCACCCTACATGACCCCCAACCCTTCTCTCTGACATCTGGCAACTCTGCATGGTGTGAGAGCACGAGGGAAGTAAGGCAGCAATCTGGTCCTGTTGAGAATGAATTCAATAAATGAATGGATTCGGCTATTTAATCAGAGAGTCATAGAGATATACAGCTTGGACAGAGACCCTCTGGTGCAACTAGTCCATGCCCACCATGTTCCCAAACTAAACTAGTCCCGCTTGCCTGCATTTGGCCCATATCCTCCAAACCTTTCCTATTTTTGAATTTGTCCAAATGATTTTTAAATGTTGCAACTATACCTGTATCCAACAAGGTTAGCCCTCATTGTCCTTTCTAAGACTTTGTCCTCTCATCTTAAATATATGCATGTCAGTTTTGAACTCCCCCCAACCCAAGGAAAAGACCTTCTTATTCACTTTATCCATCTATGCCCCTTATGATTTTAGGGATCTCTAGAAGTTCACCTGTTAATCTCCTCCCCTCCAGTTAAAAAAGTCCTAGCATATCCAGCCAATTTTTATAACTCAAACTCTCAATTCCTGACAACATCCTGATAAATCTTTTCTTAATCATCTCCAATTTGAAATATCCTTCATATACCAGGGTGATCAGAACTTCTTATACACAGTACTCCACAAGAGGCTTCACCAATGTCCCGTACAATCTCAACATGACATTCCAACTCCCATGCTGAAATGTCTGAGCAATGAAGGCAAGCATGCTAAACTATGTGTAAACTTAGATTGAGCCTTTACACAAACATTCTCCCTCTCAAAGGCAGATCATGTTTTTTGGGGGAATTTGATGGTTCATTGAAACTTTGTGGAGAGATTTCAAAGCATTTGGTCGGGGTTCTGAAGATCCGGATCTCTCTGCTCTCCAGTTCATTTTTGTCTCGTCTGAGTGAAGTAGATAAACAGGACAGACTTTTGTGTGTGGGATCTTGTTGTTCGCCAGCTGCTATGAGGTGTGGGGAATGATATGAGGCTCCAGTGAAACTTACAGAAGCCATTCATTCATTGAATTCATTCTCAATAGGACCAGATTGCCACCTTACCTCCCTCTCTCTCTCAAAGCAGGAAGAGTTGCCAGATGTCAGAGAGAAGTGTTGGGGGTCTGTCAAGGTGCTACGTTGAGGGAATACCATGATAGTCTGCCTGTGGGATCCTGCTGTGCACGGCTTTGTCTGCAGGTTTCATTTTGACATCACAAGCCTATCAACACTGTGGGCCGAGGAGTGGCAGATGGAGATTAATTTTGATAAATGTGAGGTGCCACATTGTGGAAAAGAAAATGAGGGCAGGACTTACAGCACTTAATGATAAAGTCCTGGGGAGTGTTGCTGAACAATAAAACGTTGGTTGCCGCTTCATAGTTCCTTGAAAATGATGTCGCAGATAGATAGGATAGTGAAGAATGTCAGTTCTGAGGCACTGCCTCTTTATCAGAGGGTCATTGTAAGGGGGTCAGTACTCAGGGAGGACACCATTGTTAGTTGGTCAATACTGAGAGCACTGACTCATTGTATTAGAGTAACCCTAACCCTAACCCTAATAGTAAACCTAAAACTAACCCTAACATGAACTTTAACTCCAACCCTAACCCTAGCCGCCACACCAACCCTAAACCTAACCGTAACCCTAACCCTAACCTTAATCCTAATCCCAACCTAAACCTACCCTCAGCCACAACCCGAACTCTAACTCAAAACCCAGCCTCAGCTCCAACCCTAACCTGAACCCTAAGCCGAGCCCAAACCCTCGCCTCAGCCCCAACTCTAACCCTACCCCGACACTAACCTTAACACTAGCCTCAGCCCCAAACCTAACCCTAAACCTCTCCCTAGCCTCAGCTCCAACTCTAACCTAACTGTATCCACCCCTAAAAATAACTCTATCCCTAACCCTAATCTTAACACTAGCCTCAGCTCCACCCCTAATGCTAACCCTAACCCGAATCCTATTGTCAGCCCCAACCCGAACCACAACATTAACCCAAATCCTAGCCTCAGCCCCAACCCTATCACAAACCCTAATCCTAAACCTAATACTCACACTAACCCTAAACTTAACACTATCGCAGCCCCAACCCTAAACCTCAACCTCAACCTAACCATAGCCTCCAGCCCAACCCTAACCCTAAACCTAACGCTAACCCCAAACCTAACGCTAACCCTAACCCTAAATCTTGGCTCAGCTCCAACCCTAACCCGAACCCTGACACTAACCTTAACACTAGCCCCAACCCCAAACCTAACATTAACACTTACCTACCCTCAGTCCGATCCCTAAACCTAACCCTATCCCTATCCTCAGCCCCAACTCCATCCCTAACCGTGCGATGAATGTTCACCCGAGCCTCAGGCCCAACGCTAACCCTTGCCTCAGCCCCAACCCTAACCATATCCCTAACCCGAGCTTCAGCTCCAAACCTAACCCTAAATCAACCCCTAACCCTAAACATAACTCTAACCCAAACGGTAACCCTTGCCTCAGCCCCAACCCAAACCCAACCCCAAACCCTAACCCTAAACCTAACCCTAAACCTAGCCTCAGCCCCAATGTTAACCCTAACTCTGACCCTAAACCTAGCCTCAGTCTGAACCCGAACCATAACCCTAACCCTAACCCTGCCCCTAATCCTAACCCAAACCAGAAGCTTAAACCTAACCCTAAAACTAGCCTCAGCCCCAACCCTAACACTAAACCTAACCGTAAACCTAACCCTAACTCTAACACTAGACTCAGCTCCAACCCTAACCCTAAACCTAAAACTAACACTAACCCAAACCCTAACCTTAA
>NC_063358.1:44550154-44568192 GCF_021869965.1 Rhincodon typus
CCTAAAACTAACACTAACCCAAACCCTAACCTTAACCTCAACTCTAACCCTAACCCTAAACCTAAGCTCAGCCCCAACTCTAACCTTAACCCTAACCTTAAACCTAATCCTAACCTAGCATCAGCTCCAACCCTAACCCTCACCCTAACACAAAACTTAGCCTCAGGCCCAAACTATCCCTAACCCTAACCGTGACCATGGATGCAGCCACAACCCGAACCCTAGCCTCAACTCCAACCCTAACCCTAACCCATAGCCCAGCCTCAGCCCAACCCCAAACCTAACGTTAACTCTAACCCTAGCCCCAGCCCCAATGTTAACCCTAAACCTAGCATCAGCCTGAACCCTAACCATAACACTAACCCTGACGCTCAGCCCCAAACCCAATGGTAACATTAACCCTTACACTAGCCTCAGCACCAACCTGAAGCCTAAATCTAGCCTCAGACCAAATATGAACCCTAACATTAACCCTAAACGTAACCGTAACCTTAAACATAACCCGACCCTAACCTTAACCCAATCACAGCCCCAACCCTTACCCTAACCCTAACCCTAACCCAAACCCAACACTAACACTAACTGTAACCCTAACCATGGCGTTAGCCTCAGCTCCAACCCTAACCCTAACTCAAACCCTCGCCTCAGCCTCAAACCTAACCCTAGCCTCAGCCCCAACCATAACACAAACCCTGACACTTACCTTACCACTAGGCTCAACCCTAACCCTAACTGTAAACCTGAAACTAACCTTAAACATAGCCTCAGGTCCAACCCTAACCATCACCCTAACCTGTACCCTAGCCTCAGCCCCAAGCCTCACCCTTAGACTCACCATAACACTAACCCTAACCTCTGGCAGAACCCTAACCCTAACCTCAACTCCAACCCTAAGCCTAACCCTAAACCACGCCTCAGCCCCAACTCCAACCCTGACTATAACCCTCACCTCAGCTCCAATCCTAAACCTAAACGTAGCCCTAAACCTAACCCTAACTCTAACCTTAACCCTATCACAGCCCCAAAACTTATCCGAACCCCAAACCTAACCTAACAACAGCCTCAGCCCCAACTCCATCCCTAATCCTGTCACTAACCTTAACCCTAGCCTGAGCCCCAAACCTAACTCTAAACGTAACCCTAACCCTAACCCATCCAAATCTGGGCACCTCACCCGGCCGAGAGTGTTTCCCAAACAGGGTGACCTTTTGAATTCACTCTCTTCACCGAAAAGTTCACTTCCCGACTTCGGAACGCGTTCAGACTCGGTCAGATGAAGGCAGGCAGCCTGCCAGATCCCTGGGAGAAGTTTGAGATCTGCAGGAACCTTTCCGGAGTCCCAGGCAAAGTTTTCAGTCGAACACGAACAAATCCGGTCTCCTCACCCAGCCTTGATTGCCTCCCAGGCGGCGTGACTTTTCGGATTCACTTCCATACCTGAAAAAGTCACTTCCCATTGTCGGAACGCGTTCAGGTTTGGTCAGATGAAGGCACGGACCCTACAAGACCCAGGGGCACAGTTGGAAGCCGACACGCCCCTTTCCTGTGGCTCCAGACAAAGATTTCAATCGACCCGAACCGAATCCAGCCAATTTACACGGCCAGGAGAGCCCGTCAGGCGGCGTAACTATTCGGATTCACTCTCATACCTGAAAAAGTCACATCCCATTGTCGGGACTCGGTCAGATGAAGGCAGGCAGCCTGCCTGCCAGACCCCTGGGAGGTGTTTGAACTCTGCAGGAACCTTTCCTGAGCCCAAGGCGATGTTTTCAGTCGGCCCCGAACAAATCCGGGCACTTCACACGGGTCGGACTGCCTCTCAGGCGGCGTGAATTTTCGGATTCACCCCCTTACCTGAAAAAGTCACTTCCCGAAGTCGGAACGGGTTCAGACTCGGTCAGGCGAAGCCAGGCAGCCTGCTAGACCCCCAAAACTAACCCTAACCCTAACCCTAACTAACACAAACCCTAAACCTAATCCTAACCCTAACCGTAACCATTCACGCAGCCACAACCCTAACCCTAACCCTAGCCTCAACTCTAACCTTAACCCTAACCGTAAGCCCAGCGTCAGTCCCAACCATAAGATAAAACCTAGCCTCAGCCCGAACCCTAATATTAACCCTAAACCTACCCCTACCATTACCCTAACCCTATCGCAGCGCCAACACTTTTCCTAACCCTAACCTTAGCCTCAGCCCCACCCATAACCCTAAGACTTACCCGAACCCAACACTAATGCTAACCCTAAGCCTAGCCTCAGCCACAATGCTAACCCTAACCGTAGCCTCAGACCCAACCCAAACCCAAACCTTGACATTAACCTATCGCTAGCCTCAGCTCCGACCCTAATGCTAACCCTAACCAATACCTATCGTCAGCCCCAACTCGAACCACAACATTAACCCAAACCCTAGCCTCAGCTCCAACCCTATCACAAACCCTAATCCTAAACCTAACCCTCACACTAACCCTAAACCTCACACTATCGCAGCCCCAACCCTCATACTAACCCTAAACCTCAACCTGACCATAGCCTCACGCCCAACCCTAACACTTAACCTAACTTTAAATCCAACTCTCACCCTAACCCTAAACCTTGGCTCAGACCCAACCCTAACCCTAACTCTGATACTAACCTTAACACTAGCCTGGGGCTCAGGAAAGGTTCCTGCAGACTTCAAACACCTCCCAGGGGTCTGGCAGGCTGCCTGCCTTCACCTGACCGAGTCCGAACGTGTTCCGATGTCGGGAAGTGTCTTTTTCAGGTAAGGGAGTGAATCTGAAAAGTCATGCCGCCTGGGAGGCAATCCAGACCATGTGAAGTGCCCGGATTCGGTCGGGGCCGACTAAGAACATTAACTGGGGCTCAGGATAGGTTTGTGCAGACTTCAAACTTCACCCAGGGGTCTGGTAGGCTGCCTGCCTCCACTTGACCGAGTGTTCATTTTTGTGGAATGTGGGCGTCGCTGCTTGGCCTTGAGAAGGTCGGGGTGAGGATAGTGGCTTCTGAAATAAGTGCACAGAGATACACTGTCAGCTCACACTTATATCTCTTGTTTGTGCAGAGGTTTTATGTTAAAAGCTGCTATCTAGTGAATTTCCTGCACCACCTCCTCTGGAGACATCAGGGGTAGTATTAAGCATGACCAAACTGCTGCTTACGCGTTTTAATCTCCAGTTGCATTTCAAGTGAGTTGACAGATAAATAATGTACTTTCAAGTTAAGATGTGCAAGAAGCAGTGATGACTGTCGGTGTCTCTGGGGCTGGCAGCTGGAAGTAAAACAGTCTTGTGGAACCTGGAGAATTTTTAAAAAGCAGGAAAATTAAAATTGCATGGCAGCCATGAGGAGGAAACTCAGTGTTGATGGGTTTTCCCTCGTTTAACTTGTGATTAAATGTCACATCATATTCTGCAACAGGCTAATTGTTCCTAATCCCAACAGGAAATTCCCAATTGCCCTGATCACCGTCACAACTTAGCAGTTGGGAAATAAATTGCTAGATAATCAAATCCATCTCCCTGGATACAAATTGAACTTGAATGCATTATCTGAACTCAGGAGTATTAATGCTGCTCATAATCAGTATGTGAGAGTATTATTGCCATTATAATTATGTAGTTTGTAAGATTATTACATTTTTGGCATGTGTCTTTAAATTTGGGGCAAATGAAGGAGGCCATGAGACTTGTTCTGAAATCTCCATGCTAGGCAGTTTAATGACAAAAGATCAACAAAATGGTTTAGATTGTATTACTGAGAAGAGGGTGCAAGTTATTGACACTTGCACCCTGTAAATAAACCATAAAACACAGAGCCCCCTGTAAATGAACCCTAAAACACATTGCACCCTGTAAATAAACCATAAAACACAGAGCCTCCTGTCAATAAACAATAAAACACAGAGCCCCCTGTAAATAACCCTAAAACACAGAGCTCCTTGTAAATAAACACTAAAACACAGAGCCCCCTGTAAATAAACCCTAAAACACAGAGCCCTCTGTGAATAAACCAATAACACAGAGCCATCTTTAAATGAAACCTAAAACACAGAGCCCCCTGTAAATAAAACCTAAAACACAGCGCCTCCTGTCAATAAACACTAAAACACAGAGCCCCCTTGTAAATAAACCCTAAAACACCGAACTCCCTGTAAAGAAACCCTAAAAGTCCGATCCCCCTGTAAATAAAGCCTGAATCACAGAACCCCTTGTAAATAAATCCTAAAACACAAAGACTCCTGTGAATAAACCCTAAAACACAGAGCCCCCTATAAATAAATCGTAAAACACAGCCCCCTGAAAATAAACCCTAAAAAATGGATCTCAATGTGAATAGTCCCTAAAACACAGAGCCCCCTGTAAAAAAACACTAAAACACAGAGGCCTCAGTAAATAAATCCTAAAACACACAGTCCTCTGTAAATAAAGCCAATAACACAAGGACCCAAGGATATAAACCCTAAAACACAGAGCCTCTGTAAATAAATCCTAAAACAGAGGCCCCCTGTAAATAAACCCTAAAACAAAGAGGCCCTTGTAACTAAATGCTAAAACAGAAAGGGTGTGGATAATAATCCCTAAAAAACAGAGCTCACTGAAAATAAACCCTAGAACACAGAGACTCATGTAAACAAACCCTAAAGAAGAGACCCCTTTCAATAAACTGTAAAACACAGAACCCCCTGGAAATAAAACCTAAAACACAAAGCCCCCTGCAAATAAACCATAAAACACAGACCCCTCTGTAAACAAACCCAATGACACAAAGACCCCAGGATATAAATACTAAAACACAGAGCCTCCTTTAAATAAACGTTAAAACCCAGAGCATCCTGCCAAAAAATCCAAAAACACAGACCCTCCTGTCAATAAACCCTAAAACACAGAGCCTCCTGTAAATAAACTGGAAAACACCGAGCCTCCTGTAAATAAACCCTAGAACACAGAGCTACCTGTAAACAAACCCTAAAACATAACGCTCACTGAAAATTAACTGTAAAATACAGAGCGGACTGTAACTAAACCCAAAAAACAGAGAGGGCCCTGAAAATTAACACTAAAATACAGAGCTCACTGTAAATAAACCCTAGATCACAGAGCCCCTTGTAACTAAACCCTAAAACATAGAGGGTCTAGAAAATAAACCCTAAAAAAGAGCTCACTGAAAATAAACCCTAGAACACAGAGCCTGATGTAAACAAATCCTAAAGTAGTGACCCCTTTCAATAGCCTGTAAATAACGGAACCCCCAGAAAATAAAACCTCAAACTCAGTGCCCCCTGGAAATAAATCCTAAAACAGCAAGCCCTCTGTAAATACACCCTAAAACACAGAGCCTCCTTTAAATAAACACGAAAACCCAGAGCCTCCTGCAAAAAAATCCTAAAACACCGAGCCTACTGTAAATAAACTCTAAAACACAGTGTTCCCTGGAAATAAATCCTAAAACACAGAGCTCCCTGTAAATAAAGGCTAAAACACCAAACTCCCTGTAAATGAACCCTAAAAAATGGAGCTCACTGTGAATAATCCGTAAAACAGAGAGCCCCCTGTAAAAAAAACCCCTAAAACACAGAGCCCCAAGTAAATAAGTCCTAAAACACAGCGCCCTCTCTAAATAAACCCAATAACACAAAGACCCCAGGATATAAACCCTAAAACACAGCCTCCGTCAATAAATCCTAAAACAGACAGCCCCCTGTAAAAAAAAAGCTAAAACACACAGCCCTCTGTAATTAAACCCGAAAACACAACAACCCCAGGAAATAAACCCTTAAACAGAGAGCCTCCATTAAACAAACATGAAAACCCAGAGCCTGCTGCAAAAAAATCCTAAAACACAGAGCCTACTGTAAATAAACCTGAAAATACAGTGTTCCCCGGAATTAAACGCTAAAACACAAAGACCTCTGTACATAAACCCGAAAACACAAAGATCCCAGGATACAAAACCCTAAAAGACAGAGCCTCAATTAAATAAACATTAAAACCCAGAGCGTCCTGCTAAAAAATCCTAAAACACAGAGCCTTCTGTAAATAAACCCAATAACACAGAGCCGCTTGCAACCAAACCCTAAAACACAAAGGGTCCGGAAAATAATCCCTAAAAAACAGAGCTCAATGAAAATTACCCCTCGAACACAGAGACTCATGTAAACAAACCCGAAAGCAGTGACAATCTGTAACGTTCTGAGGAAGGGGCACCGGCCCTGAAACGTTAACTCTGTTTTCTCCTCCACAGATGCTGCCAGACCTGCTGAGCTTTTCCAGCAACTTTGCTTTTGTTCCTAAAGCAGTGACCCGTTTCAATAACCTGTAAAACATGGAGCCCACTGTAAATAAATCCAAAAACACAGAGCCCCCTGTAAATAAACCCTAAAACACAGACGCCCCTGAAAATGAAGACTAAAATACCGAACTCCCTGTAAATAAACCCTAAAACTCAGAGCCCCTTGTAAATAAACCCTAAAATACAGAGACCCTTGTCAATAAACCCGAAAACACAACCCCCTGAAAATAAACCCTAAAAAACAGAGCTCACTGTGAATAATCTCCAAAATAGAGAGCCCCCTATAAAATAACCCTAAAACACAGATCCCCCAATAAATAAATCCTAAAACACAGAGCCCTCTGTAAATAAACCCAATAACACAAAGACCCAAGGATAAAACCCTAAAACAAAGAGCCTCCATAAATAAATCCTAAAACGGAGAGCCCCCTGTAACTAAACCCTAAAACACAAACGGTCCGGAAAGTAATCCCTAAAAAACAGAGCTCACTGAAAATAAACCTTAGAACACAAAGACTCATGTAAACAAACCCTAAAGCAGTGGCCCCTTTCAATAACCTGTAAAACATGGAGCCCCCTGTAAATTAATCCAAAACCACAGAGCCTACTGTAAATAAAGCTTAAAAGACCGAGCTCCCTGTAAATAAACCCTAATAAACAGAGCCCTCTGTAAATAAACCCTAATACACAGAGCCCTCTGTAAATAAACCCTAAAACACATCCCCCTGAAAATAAACCCTAAAAAAAAGTTCACTGTGAATAATCCTTAAAACAGAGAGCCCCCTGTAAAAAAAACACTAAAACACACAGCCCTCTGTAATTAAACCCGAAAACACGATGACCCCAGGATATAAACCCTTAAACAGAGAGCCACCATTAAACAAACACGAAAACCCAGAGCCTGCTGCAAAAAAATCCTAAAACACAGAGCCTATGTCAATAAAACCAAAAAAAAGTGTCCCCTGGAAATAAATCCTAAAACACAGAACCCCTTGTAAATATACCCATAACACAGTGCCCCCTGTAAATAAAACCTAAAACACAGAGCTTCCTAAAAGTAAACCCTAAAACACAGAGCCTCCTGCAAATAAATTCTAAAACACAGAGAGCCCCTTGTAAATAAACCCAAAAACATAGAGGGTCCTGTAAATAAAACTGTAAAACACAGAGCTCAGTGTAAATAAACTCAAAAACTCATAGCGCCCTGTAAATAATCCCTCAATCAGAGATGCCTGTAAACAAACCCCACATCAGAGACATTTTTAAATAATCCGTAAAACACGGTGCTCAGTGTAAATAATCCATAAATCACAGGGCCCCCTGAAAATAAACCCTAAAACACAGAGCCTCCGGTCAATAAACCCTAAAACACTGAGCCTCTTGTAAATAAACCGAAAAACCCAGAGCCTCCTGTAAATAAACCCGAGAACACAGAGCTACCTGTAAACGAACCCTAAAACATAAAGCTCACTGAAAACCAACTGTAAAATACAGACCGGACTATAACTAAACCCAAAAACAGTGAGGGCCCTGAAAATTAACACTAAAATACAGAGCTCACTGTAAATAAACCCTAGAACACAGAACCTCATGTAAGCAAATGCTAAAGCAGTGACCCCTTTCAATAAACTGTAAATCACGGAGCCCCCAGTAAGTAAAACCTAAAACTGCGTGCCCCCTGGTAATAAATCCTAAAAGACAGAGCCCCATGTAAATAAAGCCTAAAACACAGAGTGCCCTGTAAATAAACCCTAAAAAATAGAGCCGCCTGTAAATAAACTCTAAAACACAGAACCCCCTGTAAATAAACCTTAAAACACAGCCGCCAGTAAATAAACACTAAAAAACAGAGCGCACTGTGAATAATCACTGAAACAGAGCCCCTTGTAACTAAACCCTAAAACACAAAGGGTCCGGAAAATAATCCCTAAAAAACAGAGCTCACTGAAAATAAACCCGAGAACACAGAGACTCATGTAAACAAACCCTAAAGCAGTGACCCCTTTCAATAACCTGTAAAACATGGAGTCCCCTGTAAATTAATCCAAAACCACAGAGCCTGCTGCAAATAAATCCTAAAACTCAGAGCCTACTGTAAATAAAGCCTAAAACACCGAGCTCCATGTAAATAAATCCTAAAACACAAGAGGCCCGTGTAAATAAATCCTAAAAAATAGAGACCTCTGTAAATAAACCCTAAAACACACAGCCCCCATAAATAAACCCGAAAACACATCCCCCTGAAAATAAACCCTAAAAAACAGAGCTCACCGTGAATCATCCTTAAAACAGAGAGCCCCCTGTAAAAAAAAAGCTAAAACACAGAGCCCTCTGTAATTAAACCCGAAAACACAACGATCCCAGGATATAAACCCTAAAACACAGAGCTTCCTAAAAATAAACACTAAAACACAGAACCTCCTGCAAATAAATCCTAAAACACAGAGAGCACCCTGTAAAAAAACCCAAAAACATAGAGAGCCTCCTGTAAATCAACCCAAAAACATACGGGGTCCTATAAATAAAACCGTAAAACACAGAGCTCACTGAAAATCAACTGTAAAATACAGAGCAGACTAGAATTAAACGCAAAAACAGAGAGGGCCCTGAAAATTAACACTAAAATACACAGCTCACTGTAAATAAACCCAAGATCACCGACCCCATTGTAACTAAACCCTAAAACATAGAGGGTCCAGAAAATAAACCTTAAAAAAACAGAGCAAACTGAAAATAAACGCTAGAATACAGAGCCTCATGTAAACAAATCCTAAAGCAGTAACCCTTTTCAATTAACTGTAAAATATGGAGCCCTCTGTAAATAAAACCTAAAACACAGAGCCTCCTTTAAATAAACACGAAAACCCAGAGCCTCCTGCGAAAAAATCCTAAAACTAAGAGCCTACTGTAAATAAACCCAAAAACACAGCCCATTGAAAATAAACCCTAAAAAGCAGACCTCACTGTGAATAATCACTAAAACAGAGAGACCCTGTAAATAAACACTAAAACACAGAGCCCCCAGTAAATAAATCCTAAAACACAGAGCCCTCTGTAAATAAACCCGAAAACACAGAGCCCCTGTAAAAAAACCCTAAAACACAGAGCCCCCGTAAATAAATCATAAAACACAGTGACCCCTGTAAATAAACCCTAAAACACAGAGCACCTTGTAACTCAACCCTAAAACACAAAGCGTCCGGAAAATAATCCCTAAAAAGCAGAGCTCCCTGAAAATAAACCTGAGAAAACAGACACTCCTGTAAAGTTCGCATATGTGGTCAGTTGCTTATCTTGAAACCTTTGCCCCTGAATGTCCGGTGGTCTGCCCTGCTTACTCATATCGGTTAGCATTTAGCAAGGCTTCCGTGGTCTGGGTGGCGTGTCTTTGGAAATGCAAGGTCAATCACCTTAAAATATCCTTTTCTGTGGTTTTTGAAAGACATTATATCATAAGCCTATTTACTGTTGAACTAAAGGTGCTCTTGACCAACAAGCTCTCCATATTACCACTGTCGCGCTCATTCATTCATAACTTTACTAACCACTCACTAGCGTACTATGTTTACTATTACCGCATTTCATTCAATCATTCATAAAACTGCGATCTTGCCATACTTTTCACTATTAAATCCACCCCATTACTGCCCCTTCACGGCCACATGTTGCTAACAGCGTACAGACCTGTTTCTACATCAGAGTCTATCCCGGAGTATGTGTTAATTTTGTAATCTATTCAGAACAGTACTATCCCAGCCATCGTGTCACCCGAAGCTATGAAAGATCATAACATTAATTAGCCCTCAGCAACCATCTCCCGGGATTTGAATAGCTTGCAGGACATCAAACACGTTTTCTGCGTTAGCATGTGTTTGTTAGACACATATTGAATAGGGTCTGTGTTCCTTGAAAAAGTTACTCTCAAAATTGCGCTTCCGTGAAATTGAATGAAAGAATGAGTAAACCGGCAAGAGTGAAATCTGAACACCCAGGGCGACTAACATTTCTGCTGCCATTAAGTCACTCCTAATCAGGGGACTCTGTGTTTTAGCATTTATTTACAGGAGGCTCTGCGTTTTAGGGCTTATTTACTGGAAACTCTGTGTTTTACGGTTTATTTACAGGAGGCTCTGTTTTTTCGGGGTTATATACAGGAGTCTGTATTCTAGGGTTTATTTTGTGGGGGCTGTGTGTTTTCGCGTTTATTTACATGGGGCTTCGTATATTACGGGTTATTTGCAGGAGAACTTTGTTTTAGGGTTTACTTACAGGGTTTACGGTTTATTTTCAGTGAGCTCGGATTTTTAGCGTTCATTTTCATTTAGGGTTCATTTAGTGCTCGTCAAATGTGCAATTGTCTGGCAGCCTTGCTGTTTCCCATCACGTCACCGAGCTCAGGTACCGCTCTTTCATCTCTCTCACTTGCAAACTGACAATCTGCTCGACAATTGCAACCTCCGGTATTTCGCTCTGCTTTCAGCTTTCTCATGCACAGCTTCACTTGTCACCCTGAGCGTTTCATACATGAGACGTCGTCTGCTTCTCAGAACCGTCGTATTTAGAGCCCAGAGTGTTAACCATTGCACCAAGGAAATGAGGGCGCTGCTTTGGCTCAGAGCACACAATGGTATGTCCTGCATTCAAACATGCAATTAACCTTCTGCACTCCGGTAGACGAAAGCTGCAGTCTGGCTGCAGTGCCCAAAGAAGGAAACAAGTCCCTGGCTCAGGCGAGAGCAAAAGCAGACAGCGTGCGTTTGTAAAAATCAGCCCACTTCAAGTCTGGGTTTTGTAATGACGAAAATGAGACTTTCCGAGGCTTGGCACTCACCTCACCAAGAAAACGGCTAAACATAGTCTTGAACTGGGATCACAAGATTCACGGCCGCGCTACAAATCAAACTGTTGCAGTACGGCTGTCCATTCAAACAGCACGGTTGCTCGCTCCCTCCCTTTACTGTCCATCGCTGTGCGACCGAACATAACTGCCACTGCTGAAGCGACGTGCGTGTCACCAAGATCGATCTCCGATGGATTGTCTTTAACAGCTCTCTTTGCAGCAGTCGTTCCCAAGCGTGTCTCTTTTTTCCCTGTTCTGTGTCGAGCACTGAAGGCAGCTCAGAAAACAACACAGTGACTTCCACTCTCAGGCACCGAAGTAAATTCTCCAGGCCAGGGTTTCGATCGTGTTGTGCTTGCTGCTTGGCCAGAAATGTGATGACATCTGACGTGCCGGTACTAAAAAGGCCAGCCTTAGAATGGCACGTAGGCAGATTTCACTGTTGTGTCCCAAATTAAACATTTCATAGGGACACAACAATTAGCGGCTCCACCGAAATTCAAACTCGGATTATTAGATACAAAGCCCAGAGTGGTAACCATTACACCATGGAACCGACTGCGCTGTTTTCGCTCAGAGCACACAATGGTATGTCCTGCATTCAAACATGCAGTTAAACTTCTACACTCCGGTAGACGAAAGCTGCAGTCTGGCTGCAGTGCCCGAAGAAGGAAACAAGTCCCTGGCTCAGGCGAGAGCAAAAGCAGACAGCGTGCGTTTGTAAAAATCAGCCGACTTCAGGTCTGGGTTTTGTAATGACGAAAATGAGATTTTCCGAGGCTCGGCACTCACCTCACCAGCAAAACGGCTACCGCCAGATTTGAACTCGGCTCACAGCGCTCAAAATGCAGCGCGCTCACCATTACACCATGCTAACCAGCACAGTTTTCAGCGTGCAAGGCATTGCTCTAGAGTGCTCGAGACAACAAGGTGCAGAGCTGGATGAAGACAGCAGGCCAAGCAGCATCATAGGAGCAAGAAGGCTGACGTTTCGGGCCTAGACCCTTCATCAGAAATGGGGGAGCAGAAGTGGGTTCTGAAATAAATAGGGAGAGGTGGGAGGCGGATAGAAGATGGATAGAGGAGAGGATAGGTGGAGAGGAAACAGACAGGTCAAAGAGGCGGGGATGGAGCCAGTAAAGGTGAGTGTAGGTGGGGAGGTAGGGAGGAGATAGGTCAGCCCAAGGAGGACGGACAGGTCAAGGGGGCAGGATGAGGTTAGTAGGTAGGAAATGGGGGTGCGGCTGGAGGTGGGAGGAGGGGATAGGTGGGAGGAAGAACAGGTTAGGGAGGCGGGGACGAGCTGGGCTGGTTTTGGGATGCGGTAGGGGGAGGGGAGATTTTGAAGTTTGTGAAATCCACATTGATACCATTGGGCTGCAGGGTTCCCAAGCAGAATATGAGTTGCTGTTCCTGTCAACCTTCGGGTGGCATCGTTGTGGCACTGCAGGAGGCCCAGGATGGACATGTCGTCTGAGGAATGGGAGGGGGAGTTGAAATGGTTCCCGACTGGGAAGTGCAGTTCTTTATTGCGAACCGAGCGTAGGTGTTCTGCAAAGCGGTTCCCGAGCCTCCGCTTGGTTTCCCCGATGTAGAGGAGGCCACAACGGGTACAGCGAATGCAGTATACCACATTGGCAGATGTGCAGGTGAACATCTGCTTGATGTGGAAAGACTTCTTGGGGGCTGGGATGGGGGTGAGGGAGGAGGTGTGGGGACAGGTGTAGCACTTCCTGCGGTTGCAGGGAAAAGTGCCGGGTGTGGTGGGGCTGGAGGGGAGTGTGGAGCGGACAAGGGAGTCACGGAGAGAGTTGTCCCTCCGGAAAGCAGATAAGGGTGGGGAGGGAAAAATATCTTTGGTGGTGGGGTCGGATTGCAGATGGCGGAAGTGTCGGAGGATGATGCGTTGGATCCGGAGGTTGGTGGGATGGTACGTGAGGACGAGGGCGATTCTTTTTTGGTTGTTATTGAGGGAACGGGGTTTGAGGGATGAGTTGCGGGAAATGCAGGAGACACGGTGGAGGGCGTTCGTCATCTCTTTTTCAAATGTGAAATTATCTGGCAGCCTTGCTGTTTCCTGTCACGTCACCGAGCGAAGTACTGCTCTTTCATCTCTCTCACTTGCAAACTGACAATCTGCTGGACAATTGCAACCTCCGGTATTTCACTCTGCTTTCAGCTTTCTCATGCACAGCTTCACTTGTCACCCTGAGCGTTTCATACATCAGACGTAGTCTTCTTCTCAGAACCGTCGTATTTAAAGCCCAGAGTGTTAACCATTACTCCAAGGAAACGACTGCGCTGCTTTGGCTCAGAGCACACAATGGTATGTCCTGCATTCAAACATGCAGTTAACCTTGTACACTCCGGTAGACGAAAGCTGCAGTCTGGCTGCAGTGCCCGAAGAAGGAAACAAGTCCCTGGCTCAGGCGAGAGCAAAAGCAGACAGCGTGCGTTTGTAAAAATCAGCCCACTTTAAGTCTCGGTTCTGCAATGACGAAAATGAGACTTTCCGAGCCTCTTCACTCACCTCACCAGCAAAAAGGCGGCAGCCGGATTTGAACTCGGATCATAGCGCTCAGGAAAAAGCGCGCGCACCATATTACCCAATGCAGCATTTGACGTGCACGGCGTTGCTCTAGAGTACTCGACACCCTTTTCCAACGTACAATTGTCTGGCAGCCTTGCTGTTTCCCATCACGTCACCGAGCCGAGCTACTGCTCTTTCATCTCTCTCACTTGCAAACTGACAATCTGCTCGATAATTGCAACCTCGACAATTAGCACTGTAGGCTTTCTATGCAGCCATGTGAGTTCGAAATTCGGTCGGACCTCTAATTGTTGTGTCCCTACCAATTTTTTAATTTGGGACACGACAGTGAAATCTGCCTACGGGCCAATCTAAGACTGGATCTTTTAGCACTGCCACGTCAGATGTCATCATATTTCTGGCAAAGCAGGAAGCACAACACGATCCAAACCCTGGCCTGGAGAATTTATTTCGGTGCCTGAGAGTGGAAGTCACTGTGTTGTTTTCTGAGCTGCACTCTGTGCTCGACACACAACAGGCAACAAAGAGACACGCTTGGGAACGACTGCTGCAATGGGGCTGTTAAAGACAATCAGTCGGAGATCGCACTTTGGTGACGCGCGACGCTTCAGCAGCGGCAGTTATGTGCTTTCGCACAGTGATGGACGGCAAGGGAGGGAGCTGGTAAAGGTGCTCTTTGAATGGACAGCCGTTCTGCAGCAGTTTGATTTGTAGCGCGGCCTTGAATCTCATGATCCGCGTTCAAATCTATTTGTAGTCTTCTTCCTGCTGAAGTGAGTGATGAGCCTCGGAAAGTCTCAGTTTCGTCTTTACCAAACCGAGACTTGAAGTGGGCTGATTTTTACAAATGCACGCTGTTTGCCTTTGATCTCGCATGAGCCAGCGACGTGTTTCCTTCTTAGGGCACTGCAGCCAGACTGCAGCTTTCGTCTACCGGATTGTAGAAGTTTAGCTGCATGTTTGAATGCAGGACATACTATTGTGTGCTCTGAGCGAAAACAGTGCAGTCGGTTACTTGGTGTAATGGTTAGCAAAGTGGGCTTTAAATACAGCGGGTTCTAAGCAGAAGGCTACGTCTGAGGTACGAAGCGCTGAGGGTTAGACGTGAAGCTGTGCGTGAGGAAAGCTGAAGATAGATCGAAATACCGGAGGTTGCAATTGTCCAGCAGATTGTCAGTTTGTAAGTGAGAGAGATGAACGAGCAGTACCTCGGCTCTGTGTCGTGATAGGAAACAGCAAGTCTGCCAGACAATTGCACATTTGAAAAAGCTGCCGAGTAATCTAGAGCAATACCATGCACACTGAAGTCCACTCAGATTACCAAGGTGTAACGGTAAGCTCGCTGGTTTCTGAGCACTATAATCCGAGTTCAAATCTAGATGCGGCCTTTTGCCAGGTGAGGTGACTTCCGAGCCTCGAAAAGTCTCGTTTTCGTCATTACAACACCGAGACTTGAAGTGGGCTGATTTTTACAAATGCACGCTGTCTGCATTTGCACTCGCCTGAGCCAGGGACGTGTTTCCTTCTTCGGGCACTGCAGCCAGACTGCAGCTTTCGTCTACCGGAGTGTAGAAGGTTAACTGCATGTTTGAATGCAGGACATAACATTGTGTGCTCTGAGCGAAAGCAGCGCAGTCGGTTCCATGGTGTAATGGTTAGAATTCTGGGCTTCGTATCCAGCGATCCGACTCCGAATCTCGATGGGACCTCTAATTGTTGCGTCCCTATGAATTGTTTAATTTGGGACACGACAGTGAAATCTGCCTACGGGCCAATCTAAGGCTGGACCTTTTAGCGCAGCCACACTTCTGGCCAAGCAAGAAGCACAACACGAACCAAACCCTGGCCTGGAGAATTTATTTCGGTGCCTGAGAGTGGAAGTCACTGTGTTGTTTTCTGTGCTGCCCTCAGTGCTCGACACAGAGCAGGCAACAAAGAGACACGCTTGGGAACGACTGCTGCAAAGGGGCTGTTAAAGACAATCCGTCGGAGATCGCACTTTGGTGACATGCACGACGCTTCAGCAGCGGCAGTTATGTTCGGTCGCACAGCGATGGACAGTAAGGGAGGGAGCCGGCAACCATGCTGTTTAAGTGGTCAACCGCATAACAGAAGTTTGATTTGTAGCGCGGCCTTGTAGCTTGTGATCTGATTTCAAATCTATGTGTTATCTTCTTCCTACTGAGTGAGTGACGAGCCTCGGAAAGTCTCGTTATCGTCTTTACAAAACCGAGACTTAAAGTGGGCTGATTTTTATAGATGCACGCTGTCTGCTTTTGCTGTTGCCTGAGCCAGGGACGTGTTTCCTTCTTAGGGCACTGCAGCCAGACTGCAGCTTTCGTCTACCGGATTACCGAAGGTTAACTGCATGTTTGAATACAGGACGTACCATTGTGTGCTCTGAGCGAAAACAGCGCAGTCGTTTACATTGTGCAATGGTTAGCAAACTGGGCTTTAAATACAGCGGTTCTGAACAGAAGGCTATGTCTGACGTACGAAACGCTGAGGGTGACAAGTGAAGCTGTGCATGAGAAAGCTGAAAGCAGAGCAAAACACCGGAGGTTGCAATTGTCGAGCAGATTGTCAGTTTGCAAGTGAGAGAGACGAGCGAGCAGTATCTCGGCTCGGTGACGTGATGGGAAACAGCAAGGCTGCGAGAAAATTGCCCATTTGAAAACGGTGACGATCACTCTAGAGCAATACCTTGCACTGCCGTACTTGTACATATTGTCATGGTGTAATGATGAACGCGCTGGTTTCTAAACGCTGTGATCAGAGTTCAAATCCGGATGTAGCCTTTTAACTCGTGAGGTGAGTGCCGAGCCTCGGAAACTCTCTTGTCAGTCATTGCAAAACTGAGACTTGAAGTGGGCTGATTTTTGCAAATGCACGCTGTCTGCTTCTGCTCTCACCTGAGCCAGCGACGTGCTTCCTTCTTAGGGCACTACAGCCAGACTGCAGCTTTCGTCTACTGGAGTGTAGAAGGTTAACTGCATGTTTGAATACAGGACATACCATTGTGTGTTCTGAGCCAAGTCTGAGCCGTCGGTTACATGGTGCAGTGGTTAGCAAACTGGCTTTAAATACAGCGGTTCTCACATACGAAGCGAGGAACAAAATCTTACCTTCGCCAAATGTCTCATCTTTTGATGCTGGTTGAACTAAAATGCTTATTTCAGCGAGGTAAGCACTGTTGTAGACCAAATTGTAAACTTCACCGAAAGACTTAATTTTTGATGCTGGTTTGACTAAAATGCTTATTTCAGCAGATGAGCACTTCAGATGACCAAAATCTCAACTTCACCAAATGACTCAATTTTTGATGTCGTTTTGACAAACATGCATATTTCAGTGAGATAATCACTTCAGAAGTCAAAAGCCTCAACTTCAAAAAAGACTTAATTTTTGATGCTGGTTTGACTAACATGCTTATTTCAGCGAGATAAGCACATCAGAAGACTAAAATCTCAACTTCACCAAAAGACTCACCATTTGATGTTGTTTTGACTAACATGATTCTTTCAGCGAGATAAGCACTTTTGTAGACCAAATTCTCAACGTCACCAAATGACTTAGTTTTTGATGCTGGTTTGATTACAATGCTGATATCAGCGAGTACAGCACTTCAGAAGACCAAAAGCTGAACTTCACCAAATGACTCAATTTTTGATGTTGGTTTGACGATCATACTTAGTTCAGCGAGTTAAGCACTTCAGAAGTCAAAAATATCAACTTCAACAAATGACTTGATTTTTAATGCTGGTTAAACTAAAATGCATATTTCAGCGAGTTAATAACTTGAGAAGACTAAAATATCAACCTCACTAAATGACTCAACTTTTGATGTTGTTTTGACTAACGTGCTTATTTCAGCGAGATAAGCATATCAGAAGACCAAAATCTCAACTTCACCAAATGACTTAACTTTTGATGCTGGTTTGACTAACATGCTTATTTCAGTGCGATAAGCAAATCAGAAGACCAAAATCTAAGGTTCATCAAATGACTCAACTTTTGATGCTGGTTTGAATAACATGCTTTTCTCAGTGAGATAAGCACCTTAAAAGCCAAAAATCTCAAATTCACCAAATGACTCAACTTTTGATGCTGGTTGATCTACAATGCTTATTTCAGCGAGTTAAGCACTTTTGCAGACCAAATTCTCAACTTCACCAAAAGACTTAATTTTTGATGCTGGTTTGACTAAAATGCTTATTTCAACGAGTTAAGCACTTTAGAAGGCAAAAATCGCAACATCACCAAATGACTTATTTTTTGATGCTGGTTGGACTACAATGTTTATTTCAGCGAGTTAAGCACTTCAGAAGACCAAAATCTGAACTTCACCAAATG
>NC_063359.1:0-29229 GCF_021869965.1 Rhincodon typus
CCTAATCAAATTATTCCTTTCTAGATGATTATAAATCCTATCTCTTATAATCCTTTCCAACACTTTACCCACAACCGAAGTAAGGCTCACTGGTCTATAATTACCAGGGTTGTCTCTACTCCCCTTCTTGAACAAGGGGACAACATTTGCTAGTCTCCAGTCTTCTAACACTATTCCTGAAGACAATGACGACATAAAGATCAAAGCCAAAGGCTCTGCAATCTCCTCTCTAGCTTCCCAGAGAATCCTAGGATAAATCCCATCCGGCCCAGGGGACTTATCTATTTTCACACCTTCCAGAATTGCTAACACCTCCTCCTTATGAACCTCAATCCCGTCTAGTCTAATAGCCTGTATCTCAGTATTCATCTCGACAACATTGTCTTTTTCCTGTGTGAATACTGACGAAAAATATTCATTTAGCGCCTCTCCTATCTCTTCGGACTCCACACACAACTTCCCACTACTGTCCTTGATCTTACTGTTGGCATTCTTTTATTCCTGACATACCTATAGAAAGCTTTAGGGTTTTCCTTGATCCTACCTGCTAAAGACTTTTCATGTCCCCTCCTGGCTCTTCTTAGCTCTCTCTTTAGGTCCTTCCTGGAAGGACATGTAACTCTCAAATGCCCTAACTGAGCCTTCATGCCTCATATCTACATAAGCCTCCTTCTTCCTCTTGACAAGAGATTCAACTTCTTTCATAAACCACGGTTCCCTCGCTCGACCACTTCCTCCCTGCCTGACAGGTACATACTTCTCAAGGACGCACAGTAGCTGTTCCTTGAACAAGCTCCACATTTCAATTATGCCCAGCCCCTGCAGTTTCCTTCTCCATCCTATGCATCCTAAATCTTGCCTAATCGCCTCATAATTGCCTTTCCCCCAGCTATAACTCTTGCCCTGCGGTATATACCTATCCCTTTCCATCGCTAAAGTAAACGTAACCGAATTGTGGTCACTATCACCAAAGTGCTCACTTACCTCCAAATCTAACACCTGGCCTGGTTCATCACCCAGTACCAAATCCAATGTGGTCTCGCCTCTTGTTGGCCTATCTGCATACTGTGTCAGGAAACCCTCCTGCACACATTGGACAAAAACTGACCCATCTAAAGTATCCGAACTATAGCGTTCCCAGTCAATATTTGGAAAGTTAAAGTCCCCCATAACAACTACCCTGTTACTTTCACTCCTATCCAGAATCATCTTTGCAATCCTTTCCTCTACATCTCTGGAACTTTTCGAAGGCCTATAGAAAACTCCCAACAGGGTGACTTCTCCTTTCCTGTTTCTAACCTCAGCCCATACTACCTCAGTAGATGTGTCCTCATCAAACGTCCTTTCTGCCACCATAATACTGTCCTTGACTAACAATGCCACACCTCCCCCTCTTTTACCACCTTCCCTGATCTTACTGAAACATCTAAACCCCGGAACCTGCAACAACCATTCCTGTCCCTGCTCTATCCATGTCTCTGAAATGGTCACAACATCGAAGTCCTCGGTACCAACCCATGCTGCAAGTTCACCCACCTTATTCCGGATGCTCCTGGCATTGAAGTAGACACACTTCAAACCACCTTCTTGCCTGCCGCTACACTCCGGCGACCTTGAAACCTTGTCAACACTGGACTCTCGTTTGCAGCCACAGAAAGACCTATCAGTTCTGCTTACAATTTAATCCCCTATCACTAAAACTCTGCCACTCTTTCTCCTGCCCTCCTGTGCAGCAGAGCCAGCCGTTGTGCCATGAACCTGGCTGGTGTCACCGTCTCCTGGTGAGCCATCTCCCCCAACAGTATACCTGTTTTGGAGGGAGATGATTGCAGAGGAACTGCCTTCCTACTCTTCTCTGTCTGCTGGTCTCTTATTCCCTATCTTCATAGATCATAGAATCCCTACAATGTGGAAACAGGCCCTTCAGCCCAACAAGTCCACACTGCCCCTCACAGCATCCCACCCGGACCCATCCCTCATAATCCTCCTAAACTACATGTCCCTGAACACTGCAGGTAATTTAGCATGGCCAATCCACCTAGCCTGCACATCATTAGACTGTGGGAGGAAACCGGAGCACCCGGAGGAAACCCATGCAGAACAGGGAGAATGTGCAAGCTCCACACAGACAGTCGCCCAAGAGTGGAATCGAACCCGGGTCCATGACGCTGTTAGGCAGCAGTGCTAACCACTGTGCCACCGTGCCAACGTACCATTAATGGATTAAGCTCTTAATTCCAGATTTTTGTTGGAGTCAAATTCCACTATCTGCCATGCCAGGATTTGAACCCAGGACTTGAGAACATTAAAAACCAAAAGAACTGCGGATGCTGTAAATCAGGAACAAAAACAAAGTTGCTAGAAAAGCTCAGCAGGTTTGGCAGCATCAGTTCTAAGGAAGGGTCACCGGACCCGAAACGTTAACTCTGTTTTCTCCTTCACACTTGAGAACATTACCTGGGTCTCTGGATTAACACCAGGCCATCACATTCCCTCTTGCTCAGCAATTTTTATGTGCAGTGTGACCAACTCACTGAACGTGCAATCCATGATTTCCTCAGCCTTGCGGCTGGATTCATGTCAGACAGGAGCTGCAGCTGGACATGTTTTCTGCATGTGTAGGAGTCATGGACATCCGAGCGTTCCCTGAACGAGGACCAGGATGCAGGCCTGGGATCTCTTGCCATGACGTAAACCTTAAGTTAACAATAACAGCAACAAAGCCAAGAGAAAATAAGAGAAAAGAGAAACTACTTACCAGTCCCCGGCCATTCCATTACCTGCTGGCTGTGACATCATGGCTCAATTTCCTTACACTTCCCCTTTGCCCTTGTGCCTTCAGCAGTTGCAGTAGTTCGCTCCTCCTCCAACTGCTGCTTCCTCCGGCTCGTTCACACACGATCCCTCAACTCCACTCGTCCAATTCCTCCCACACTTAGCTTAACTGTCAGTGTTTCACTCTGTGCAGTTGGCCTGGCTTTTATACCCTTGGCCTGTCGTGCTTCTTTCAACGTCTCCCAGAATCCAATGAAATCACTTCTCACTGGTGTCTTATATGGAAAAGACATATAATAGGTTCAAAGGGAGAAAAATAATGCAGGCTCTATAGGAGTATGGAAGAAGGAGAGAGCAGTCAATAAAACAATAGGACAACAAAGATGGGTCATGTGAAAATACTGTAGGGCAAGGTTAGACAGAACCCCAAAATGTTTGACAGGTATCTCATGGAGATGAGAATAACAATGGGGAAGAATAGGACAATCTGTGCATGAAGCTGCAAGACATTTGTAGAGTTTTAAATGGATACTCCACATGTGTCTTCCCTCAGAAGAAGGAAGATACAAGTACAAAATTCGAGAAGTTGGCCTGTGAACTTCTTGAGCAGATTGATATAAGAAGCAATGAATTATCGGAGATTTTGGCAGCTTTAAAAGTGGTTGAACTTAAAAGGGCTCCAGTTGAATTGCATCCCAAGCTGCTATTGGAAGCAATGAAGTGAATTATAGGGGCCTGACCCAAATTTTCAAATCCCTTCTGACCACAGGGCAGGTGCCATAGGACAGGAGAACAGCTAGTGTGGTTTCCCTTTACAAAAATGATGGTAGAGATAAACTAATGAGTATAACATCCCTCTTGGAGATAGTATTGGAGTGACAAATAATAAAAAAGAAAATTAATCTCCATTTAGAGGCAAGATTTGAACAGGGAGAGTCAGCAGAGCTTTGTCAGATGGAGATCATGCCTAACAAATCCATTGGATTTTTTTGAGGTGGTAGCCAAGAGTTTTGAGGTTGGTTGGCTCACCGAGCTGGTTTGTTGAAACAACAAACCACCTCAGTGAGCCAACCAACCTCAACACCCACAACCTGAGCTACAGATCTACCCCAAAACTTTAGAGCCAAGAGTTTATTGAGGGTAGGGCAGTTTTTGTACCTAATGTTGATTTCAGCAAGGCCCTTGACAAGGTTCCACATGGGAAAAAGACAAAGAAGGTAAAAACTGATGGAATTCTGTGTCACTTGATAAGTTAGACAAAAAAATTGGCTTAGTAGCAGGAAGGTGGACAGGCAACCCCAAGGATTCCCGTTCCCTAGAAATCTCTCCGTCTGCTCTGCTTATCCTTTCGAATAAATATATTTTGCATATTTTCAACTGCGTTTATTCGCTTTTGTATCTATATTATAAATGTTCACTTTGCAAATGCTCCTCACAGCACAATTCCAATTTAATTTTCTTTGCTGCAATGACATTGCACAAGAAAATACTTCAGCAATATGTACATCAGTTTAGTTATTTTTGCTTAAAGTGTTGTGCATTTCCTATAGGTTTTTGGCTACATAAAAGAAGCAGAGGGGCTGTGTAGTCCTGCTGTTTCAAGGCATAATGCAAGGAAAGATAACACAGCAGGCCAGGCAGCATCAGAGGAGCAGGAAAACTGACATTTCGGGTTGGGACCCTTCTTCTGAAATGCCATTTCTGAAGAAGGGTCCTGGCCTGAAACATCAGCTTTCCTGCTCCTCTGATGCTGCCTGGCCTGCTGTGTTCCTCCAGCTCCACACTGTGTTATCTCAGACTCCAGCATCGGCAGTTCTCACTATTTCATAATGCAAGGAAAGTTCTGATCAAAGCAAATTCGGCTGTCTCTGTTCATGTTGCTATTGCTCCATTGGTCATTGGCAAAGTGCCAATCAATGTTATTGCTTTCAGCAAAACCACTATGCACGGGGATGTGCATATTTTCAACTGTATTAAAATATCTGAGAGTTGTGGTAAGTGAATGATGATTAGCAAATCCTGCTGCATGTCGTGGTAAAATGATATTGTAACCTCTATTATGCTGGTTTTATCAATTCTGCAATATCCTGCTTTCAAAGGGGCCCTGAAGAAATACTTTAGAAAACCTAAATTTCAAGATTCAAGCAATGGAATTAGTTGTTTTGCTCTTCGAGAGCAACTCAAGAAATTAAATTGATCATGCGGTGGATTTGCGTGTTGTATTATCGTATAATACTATTTTTTTCTGGCTGGTTTGAAGTATTAACATTAGGGATTTCATCAACAGACTCTGTTTAGCCGTATAAAGGTAGGAGATTTATCTCTTTTAATTAAGAAAAATTACAACAATGTATAACCACCAGAGACAGCCACAGACCTCATTAATTAAGAACCTGTTGTACTCAATGGCAAGCTACTTTATTTTTAGCATGCGAAAACGTGTTTGCCTGCTGCAAACTTAATCTGATCAGACAGAGGTTATTTTATTTACTTTTTCTGCCTTGTGCCTTTGTAAATGTAAAGGGGACGATGTTGTATTTTAGTTATACAAAGTCTCAATTTTATCATTGAAAACATACTGTGTCAAGTTATAAACACCTTTAGGAAGAATATATTGGCCTGAGAATAAAGACAGCACCAGCTCAACAGCATGTCACCAAGATCACATAGTTTTTGTCTTATGTAAGGATTTCAGTAACTTGGCTTGTTATCCCCAGAATATATAAGGTTAAGTTCTGATATCATGTAATCTTCATGGTGTTCAATTGGAACTGAATGGAATGATTCGAGAAAATGTTTTCCAGTGGTGTCATTTTCTAGGTTAAAATGTGAATCAGAGCTATGCTGTTCAGCACAGAGATTGTGAGCTAATTCTTGGCAGAAGTGCTTTGATACTGGAGAACCCAAAAAAAAAGCTCTCCAGAGAAAGAAAATATGTGAGCTTATATTCATCATTTTGTAACTGAAAACAATAGCACTTGGCAACTTAGCCTAGACAAAAATGATCAGTATTCTATTAGCTAAGATTGTGTTTAATGGCATTGTAGATCGAAGAAATGACTGGCTTTCTGTTATTCTTAATTAACTTCTTTCTCACTCTACCTGGCAACCTGAAGGTATAATTGTGACAGAAGAATCAAGCATCCCCATAAACCGCAAAGGTGAGAAAAATTTACCTTCCAATCGGCATTAGTAGCATAGTTGGTATTTCATTGAATTCGCAAAGCAGCAGTGTAACCTGATAAATGGAGAGTCCAATTCCGTACACATAAGTTTTAAGTAAAAACCAAAAGAACTGCGGATGCTGTAAATCAGGAACAAAAACAAAGTTGCTGGAAAAGCTCAGCAGGTCTGGCAGCATCTGTGGAGGAGAAAACAGAGTTAACATTTCGGGTCCAGTGACCCTTCCTCAGTTCTCCCTGTGTCTGCGTGGGTTTGCTCCAGTTTCCTCCTACAGTCCAAAGATGTGCAGGTTACGTTGATTGGCCATTCTAAATTGCCCGTAGTGTTCAGGGATGTGTAGATTAGGTGGGTTATAGGGTCATTGGTCTGGGTGGGATACTCCAAGGGTTGGTGTGGACTTGTTGGGCCGAAGGTCCTGTTTCCACACTGGAGGGATTTTATGATTCTATAAGTTCCTGCTCTGGGCCTACTGCCCAGGACTCCCTGGCTCCACTTCCAGGCCAGGCCGCTGATATTCCCGCTTCGGCTGCAGATGGCACCTTGCTGGTTCTACCATCCTGAAAAATCTGCTGCCACAAGCCCCGATTGCCAGGAGAAGCTGCGTCCACCACTCCATGCAGCCCGTTCTCACTACCATGGTGCTGCTGCCAACTAACCCGTCACAGAAAAGAAAAAGAAACAAAACAAGCAAAAAAAAAACACAAAGAATTAGAGTAGAAGCAAAAGGGGAAAAAAGAGGAAAAGCAAATGGGAGCAGGTGAGTTCTGGGCAAGGGCCTGAACTCAGCCCTACTTCTCCACCGCCATCTTGAAATTTAAAGAGGTAATGGGTTGAAGGATTCTGGACAGTGAGCAGGAAAGTGGAATTGAGGCTGACAGGCAATCAGCCATGACGGTATCAAATGAAGGAGCAGTTTTGAGGGGCTGAAATACTGACACCTGTTCTTAATTCTTATGTTCTTATGCAATCCAACAATGTAGTTGATAATGTTAGGGCCACATTATGGAAGATGCGGAGATGGAATTCAGCTTATTAATATCAAATAAAAACCTGTCATCAGGAATTATTTATTTTTAGTTCCTGAGCTAGTGAAATGCAATCCTGTATTTGATTTTTCCTAATGCATCATGAGCGATGATATCCTCCAGACAACTGTCAAAGCTGTCTAACAATCCAGCTGCCTAAAGCAATTCTATTGCAGAGAGTATTACCTAACAGAGCATCTGAGATGCTGTTAGTCATTTGTAAACAGAAAATTGAATGTCTCCTTGAAACCCCCATTGCTAAATATTAAAAATGAATTTATTTTTAGCTGTTGTAATTGTTCATGTGCAGAGAAACTGACTGGCACAGATTGAAGCCTTCAAACATGTAGATTTGAATCCAGTGGAATTGGATGATTAAATATTGTTGTCTGAACACTGAGCTGGTTCTTCTGAAAGTGTCCTGTTTAATTAACACTCAATGTTACAGTCAAATATTTTCAGCTCGTATTACTGCTCTTGTTAATGTGGAATACCCACTTTACAACAATGGAATGTTACTCTAGATTCTATGATCAAGTCTTTCGCTATAGTTTGGACTCTGTTCGGTTGTGCAAAACATACTAGAAGAAGTCATGAGCCTGTTGTACCTGTCTTTCTGAGCAGCAGACAGGTGGCCTGAAGAAATGAAACTTCTGAAGAAGAGCCAGTTCCTCCGAGATATTTCCTCTGGACAACTGGTGCAGCTGCACTTTTGCAAGTCAATTGTAGTTTCACAAATCCTGGACAATGAATTTGTTTGCATAATTTAAAATCAAATAACTGGCATTGAAGATAAGTGTTCCTTGAAGTCTAAAAGATTGAAGAGAGATTTGATAAAGATATTCCAGATCATGCAAGACTTAGATAACTGAGGGAAGGAAATATAATTCCCATGATGCCACATGAACTAGAGGCTACATTTTCAGTGTTTAGTACATGTTTAGTGAGAGGTGCCCTGAATGTGTGAGGGTAAGCTTTGTTTAAAAAAAAAGCAGGTAGCGCTTATGATCTGAATCTTGCTGCCCAGATCGTGATGCAATTGCAAATAATCATTTGCTTTAGGGGAAAAAAATTAGTTGGGATTTGAAGGAGTTATAAGGAGAGGATTTAGGGGATTTAAGGTGTTGATACGATATATTCCTCGACTGATCCAAGTGTGGACATATTGAGGTAATATTTTGATGGCTTTCAGTGGCCAAAATCAATCTAGTGTCACAATGACTTCAAATAATAATACATTGGGAAAGCTTAAAATAAATGAAGCTCTGTTGAGCTTCCACCTCATCATTCTCAGCCCTAATCTGTGAAAATGTTGTGCATTATAATGTGAAAACTTCTAACACCTTGCTATCTTATCCTCCTCCTGCTCAGTTTCAACACTCAATCATCTGCTATTAAACAATTACAATTGACTTTCTACTGAAGGTGGTGTTCAAGTTTCCCTGGCTTATGCATTCAGGTTCCACTGTCGAATTTGGTCACATAATGAGAATCTTGTCCAATCCTGTTACATTTCAATGTCAGGAGAAGGTGTCTTTGATCGGTATATTAAAACAATCCCCTAAATATTGTTGGTGAACAAAAATTGCTATCATTAGATCCAATATCGTACAGAATAGTTACCTCTGAATAAACATTAACACAATAAAATTATATCTTTTGTTGAATGATTCTGTGAACTTTTACTTTGGCCTCCGCAGTTCAAGATTAACACCATCTATGTTGTTTCCTTCACATGTCTTGTGTCATGAACTGTGCAATATAATACAAGTTACTTTCTTCTCTTTCCATTTGCCTGAAATTCCGCACAACTAAATCCAAAAAAAGCCATATCTCACATAAGGAACTTGAAACCCTGCATCACTCATACAGGGAAACTTGTTGCAACAGATGAAAACAGTGGGAGCTTAAAAAATTATCTTTCTGTTGAAATAATACCTGCTCTTGCTGTAGATTGCATGCAATACATAGAGTGAACATCAAGATGAGGATAATCTGTTTAACTAGTCCAGATTGGCTAGATATGAAGATTTTCCGTCATGTTTTTTTCTTGTTCCGTCTGTATATAAGTTGAAAACAGAATCATGTTGAATGTTTGATACTGAGCATCGGTGGTAGAGACAGTGTATACTAGGCTTTGGGGAGTCAGGAGGTGAGTTACTCGCTTCAGCATTCCTCGCCTCTGACCTGTTTTTGTAGCAACTACATTTATGTGGTGAGTCCAGTTGAGTTTCTGATCGATGACAACTCCCAGGATGTTGCTTGTGGGGGATTCAATGATGATAATGCCATTTAATGTCAAGGGGCAGTAGTTAGATTGTCTCTTATTAGTAATGGCCATAATCTGGTATTCGTGTGGCGCGAATGTTACTTGCCACTTGTCAGCCCAAGTCTGGATATTGTCCAGATCTTGTTGCATTTGCACTGCTTCAGTGTCTGAGGAGTTGCGAATGGTGCTGAACATTGTGCAATCATCAGCAAACATCCCCAATTCTGACTTTATGACGGAGGAAAAGTCATTGATGAAGTAGCTGAAGATGTTTGGGCCTACGGACACTACCCCGAGGAACTCCTGCAGAGATGTCCTGGAGCTGAGATAAATAACCTCCAACAACCACGACCATTTTCCTATGTGTCATGTATGACTCTAACCACTGGAGAGTATGCCCATTGATTCCAGTTTTGCTAGGAGTCCTTGATGCCACACTCGGTCGAATGCAGCCTTGATGTCAAGGGCTGTCACTCTCACCTCATCGTTGGAATTTAGCTCTTTTGTCCATGTTTGATCCAAGGCTATAATGAGGTCAGAAGCAGAGTGGCCCTGGCAGAACCCAAACTTGGTGTCGCTGAGCAGGTGCTACCTGATAGCACTATTGATGTAACCTTCCACCACTTTACTGATGATCTAGAATAAAAAGAGTCTATCAATCACTCAAGTTATAGTCCTTGTTGTCCTTTTCCAACACGAGTCCGTGCTCGCTGGGCTCCAGAACACAAGGCCACACTGCCTCCACGTGCTGGCCTCCATTCAGGCCTTGCTCTGCTGCTGCTCTGGGCTCCAGCTGCTACTTGCTCCCTGCTCCGGGATTTGGCCTGTGAGCACTGCTGTCGCTCTGTGACTCGGCCCATGTACTCTGCTCCCACCCTGGCTCTGGCTGTGACTTGTCGCCCTTCGTCCCACTTCCATTCTCCAGGTACAGTAGGATAGTTTAAGAAGTTGGTGGTGAGGGGGGAGAAAACCTGCTGCAAAGAGGAAAAATGGAAAGAAAGAGGAAAAGAAACTGGTAAGCAGAGGAGCTCCGACTGGAGCATCTTACTCAGCTGTCATCTTGAGAAAAGATTGGTGAGTTGTTCCAGGAAGGATTACGTGGAAAGATGACACTAGAAGTGAATGGGAGGGGCACTATAAAGGCAGGGGAGGTGGGTATAAGCATGTTTGATAAAATACAGTGAGAAATCACACTAGGCCTTGCAGCAAGAAAGCTCCAGAAAAATTGATGAAACCAACACTTACTTGAAAAAATGCAAGATTCAGCCCCATGATTCTCGATGCAGTTTAAAGATATTTTTGTCATATGTCTGCTAGTCATGCTTTTTTAGCATGGTAATTTTCACTATCCTGTTTTTACCTTTCATTTTAGATATTCTGATACGTTTCCTTCTGCAACCTGTCAACTCCATTTCTACCCACATGGCAGAACTCCCAATCTGTTTTGGTTGTCTTTCATTCCATACTAAAACACAAAATGGATGCGGAAACATGGACAAGATTTTTCAGTTGGTGGAATTCCCTGTCCTGCCAATAGAAGAGTCAGCACCCTCATCGATACTAGCTGCACTGCAGCAACTCAATGCGCATTGGGACACAAATTTGTTAACAGCAAGACATCTACAACATTGGCAAGGGGGATGTCTGCTACCAAACAGCGCATGACACTCCCAAAGCAGGTATACCCCTCCCAACCATCCTTGCCCAATACCATTCATCGAGTTAAGGGTGCCACGCATCCTGCTTGATGTGGGCCTCCTACCATTGTGGGTGAAATAGTGAGGGGGGTGTGAGGAGGAACTCAAGTGTCTGTGAACTGACCACTTAATGGTGTCAAAAAGCCAAAGGTTTAACAGGCCTCCTGGCTTCTCCAGTGCTTCCTCTGAAATGCCAAACAGGTCAAGGCGAGGGTGTTAATGGTGATCAGACCATGCATTGCATTTTAAAAACCATACCCCCTCCCCCAAAACCCCCCCTCTCTCCCCTACCACGACTTCCCACCAACTTCTGACAGGAGACCATTCTAACTATTTTAGAGCTCAGGACATGAGAGGTGATTCAGCCAAAGCCTCCACACAGACAATTCTAGAACTTCCTTCGTGCTTCAATGTTTGGCCCAGAATCAAATGCAAATCTTATCTCTCTGGGGTGCAGACCTCACTAACAGCTAAGATTGATCTGGCTGACATGTTACAGTGAATGCCAGTGCTTAAGCTCAACTCAGAAATGCTCAAAGTTGCTTCAGCTGCTTTGAACATCACTGCAGAGCTTGCCTGCTACACCCTCAGGAGTGAACAAAGTTCATCTGATATCTAGCTTCACCTGTTAGTACATTCAACACACAATCTGTTCACTGGCACAGGGACACTATTAACAGACAGGTCCTGCTTCACTCATAAGTAGAAGCAGAGATTTTTGGCTCAGAGAGAGTCAGCGACAAAAGCAAATGATGGTCACTCTTCAGCAGTCACAGCCAGCTGTGCCATAGACGTTTACATTAAGAGGTGATATTCTCAAGCCTTCCTGTCTATTAGTGCAAATCAGATATAAATGATTTTCCAAATGCTCAAATTCAAATTCTGAAAAACATTACTAATCTAAATAGGCCTTCAATCATGATGAAGATAGTATAAAAGTACTTATGATAGTTTTATCTAAATTTGCATGGCTTCATTTTAATCTGCAATTTGTTGAAGTCCTCTGTTTTGATAAACGGAGAATGTTCAACTGCTCTTTCTGTTGATATAGAGGTATGTTTTACTTTTCGATTTTTAATGGATCTTTTATTGTTTTAATACATGTGACTAATGTTACTGAACATGCTGGTCCAATGTGCCCACAATGGTCTTTTAGTCCTGGTTAGAAAAGATTTTCTGATCAGACTTATTAAACTGCATTTCAACTGGGTACCTATGCCAAATTGTAACACATCACCTCAAATGTCAAAATGGGAAATTAACTATTTCAAGGAAAAAATCTGTTTGTGGGTCAGAGTACTATATGTCTTGTATCTGGCTGTCCCTCAGAAGCAGAAGTCTCTCCCTATTACTTTTGTTTCTAATGTTTTCTCATCAATCATTTCTGTTGCGTATTATCTTCAAATTTGTTCTGAGGAATCATTGTGAACAATCACAATGGAATTTGAAAAGCTAATGTCACTATTGTTAACGCAGCATCAGAATACCTGTGGGACATTCCATATGATGAAAAATAGTAAATCTATTTCAGAACATTAGGAGCCAACTGTCTCAAAATTTATTGAATGCAAAATTGGACAGGGTCCAAAAACAGGTGTAGGGTTAACAAAACAGAATTTCTCCACACCCATTGCTTACAATGCAAGGACCATGAAAACTACATGGTGCCCCCAATTTTAAAATTATTTTAGTAAGCAACTAATGTTGTGTCCACCGTTCCACAGGGAGTGTGAGACTGGGAGAGGCCATCATGATTTAAAACCGAAAGAACTGTGGATGCTCTAAATCAGGAACAAAAACAGCACTTCTGAGGAAGGGTCATCGGATCCGAAACGTTAACTTTGACTTTTTTTCTTCACAGATGCTGCCAGACCTGCTGAGCTTTTTCAGCAACTTCTGTACCATGATTTAAAGTTAGCCTTGACACCACAAACTTCAATGCAAGCCTCACGCAGATCCCCATCACTTATAAGACCATAAAACATAGGAATGGAAGCAGGCTATTGGGAACATCTAATATGCTTTGTCATTCAATGAGATTGCAGCTGATCTGATAATTCTCAACTCTACTTTCTTGCTTTTCTGATAACCCTTGATCCTCCTACTGATTAAAATAACTATCCTAGCCTCGAATACACAGCTCTGTAGTAAAGGAGTACACAAATTGATAACCTTCAGAGAAGAAATTTCTCCTCATTTCTGTCTTAAATTCATGACCCTTTAATCTGAAATCATGCCCCCTGGTCCTAGACACTCCCATAAGGAGAAACAACATTTCCATATTAACCCTGTGAAGTTCTCTAAGGATCTTGTATGTTTCAATAAGGTCATTGGTTGAAACTCCAAATGACTGTAGGTCCAACTTTTTCAACTCTCCTCACAAGAAAAGCCCTCCATACTTGTATTTAACCTAGTGAACCCTTTCTGAACTTGAACTATCTCCAATGGTAATTTATACCTTTTCTTAATAAAGTGACCAAAACTGTTCATAGTATTCCAGATGTGGTCTGACCAGCACCTTGTATACTTATCTACCAACAATCTTGCTGATTCACATTGTTAGCTATTCTTATCATCCATCTCGTACCCTGCGCATCCTCACAAATAGCTTAAAAAACCCAAAAGAACTGTGGATGCTGTAAATCAGATAGCTCTCAAATAGCTTAACAGCCAAATAAATGCTTTTAAGTGTAGTCACTCGTGTAATGTATGGAACACGGTAGCCCATTTGCACAAAGAAAACTTGCATAAGTACCTGATAATCTGTTTTTTTTTAATGATGTTGATTGAGGGATAAGTATTTGTGCGAATACTGGGAATAACACCCCCATACCACAAATTAGTACCATCAGATCTTTTACATTCACCTAATGGTGCAAATGCGTCCTCCAGTTCTGTTTAAAAACTGTTAATTCAAAGGACTTCTGACAGTGAACTGCTCCTTAATATTAGAATTATAGAATTACTACAGTGTGGAAGCAGGCCTTTTGGCCCATCAAGTCAACACCGACCCTCGGAAAGATATCCCACTCAGATCTAACCACGCCTACCCTATGCTTCATTTCTCACGGCCAATCGAACTGACTTGCATATCCTTAGGCTGTGGAAGGAAACTGGAGCACCCAGAGGAAACCCACACAGACAATGTGCAAATTCCACACAGTCACAGTGGAATCAAATGTAGGTCCCTGGCACTGTGAGGCTGCAGTGCTAACCACTGAGCCACCCGTTTTATTGTACTTGATTTTCACACCTTTGTGCTGAAGTCCTGGAATGGGACTGGAACCCAAAATCTTTTGACTCTGAGGCAATTAGGAAACTGTAATTAACGAAAAATATCTTCATTTGTTCTTCATACTCATAGTCATTAGTTCTGATACAAACACAGTGTATATTTAGTAGAGAAAACCTGCATGCAGTGAGGTCCTAGGTACAGGTGGCTTACCAGGAGGGCTGGAATCAGCTTGCTGGAAATTACGGTCCCACCTGGGCTTGACAGCAGAGGGCTGAGATGAGGATTTTAATGCAGTAATCTATGCAGAAGGCTAATGCGCATAAAGGATTAAATACTGGGTGTATTGATAGACCTGCCATAAAGCTTGTAGTCAATATCTGGCATTTAGTTTGTCCAGACCTTAGTGCTCATCCTCTCCAACAATGAAGTGGCGGACAATTCAATGTGAGGATTTTCAGACCCATCGATGATGGGATATCTGATAGACAATGTTTCAGCTTCCATTGCAGGTACAAGCAGAACTTACCCAGTGCAGTGGACCTCCAGATTGCTATCACTCAAGCGCAGTTTGCTACCTCAAAGGTTTGAATATTGATGTTTGAGGAGCTTGCAGAGTACCGTAAAGTCCAGAAATCTATCCTTCAATGTATTGCATTATTCCATGAGATGCTGCCCAGAGCAATTGCAGTGGCTCCATGGGGCACAAACCTGTTGTCATCCCTCACAATAGCAGCATTTGTCCTCCTACCACTGCCACCCCATCATTACCCTCACTATTGCTAATCAGCTACCAGCCAGGATTGCTGCCACCCACACTGGCATGGTACAATCCGAAGCTCTTTGGCCCTTTTAGGTCCAGAACTGTTCATGATAAGAACATAAATAGTAGAAACAGGAGGAAAATGTAAGGCCCATCAAGCCTGCTCCACAATTCACTGCGATTATGGCTGGTAGTGAGCTTCAAATTCACTTCACCATCTATTCCCCATATCCTTTAATTTCCTCAGAGACCAAGAATCTGCTCATCTCATCAGCAGGTATATTCAATGCTGCTCTGTACACAATTAGAGACAGAGATTGATAGGGTCTTGTTTAGTAAGGTGATCAAGAATTATGGAGAGAAGGCAGGAGAATGGGGTTGAGAAACATTTCAGCCATGATCAAATAGTGGAGCTGACTCAGTGGGCTACATAGTCTAATTCTGATCCTGTATCTTATGGTCTTATAGTCAATTTCTATACTTGAAATTCTGAAAATAACTGCCAATAGGAAGAGTTTAATATATAAATTTTCTTTTCAGAGAAGTACAGAAGCCTTCATTTATACGCCATCGCCATCCATTCATGAATATCAGAACTGTGGTTATCTGTTGTTATTGCTACAGTAGCTACTGAAAATATTGTTAGCGACAATGCTGAAGCAAGCCATCGTTTGAGTTCCAAACTGGGCATGGAAACATCTCTGGTGTGCAGACTGAATGATTTTATGGGCCCCTCAATCTACAAAGTCTGCAAATAACCTCATGATTGAGTAGATCATCATATTTTATTTTCATTTTAAAGATCATTCTTGACCATTTTTATTTATACATCTAGCTGAAGTGACAAAAGTATTTGCCTTTAATCACAGTAATACCACGAAAATAAAAAGATTTAACAACAGACTACTACATAGTTTTCCCTAACCATTTTATGAGAATTCTAGGTTAGCAAAGGTTGCAGCAAAAATACTCTCTTATTACCTACTGGTGTCTGTGAATTGCAAAGAAGAAATTTACAATCCTCAAACAGCAGTATTAGTGTATTCATAATGTTCAGCTATAAAAACATTAAATGAACCTTAACTTCACATCATGATAGATACTTGAAGTTGCTTTTAATTTTTTTCCGCAAGATGCTGCCTGATCTGATGAATGTACGCAGCATTTTCTGTTTCTCTTTCAGATTTCCACATCTGCGGTATTTTGTTTTATGTTATTGTTCAAAGTTTTCAGCCATACTTTATGACATTCAACATAAACCTTCCTTTGCTGTTGTCTCAAACAGAGCTAGCAGAGTAATACCAATATTTATGTGCCATTCATTACAGAATTTAATGAAAAGGTGATAGCTTTTCATGAGAGGTGAAAATACAATGGATGCAAATTTAAACATATGGCTGGTGAAAATGAGATGATTAAGCAATTTAAAAACACACTGAAGTAATTTACATGCAATTCACAATTTTAACTTACTTTCCTGGAAGGCCCAAAGCCAGTGGGATTCTTCAACTATCTATGTCAGTCCGGAATACATTAGAAAGGAATTATCCATTGTTTACTATGGTGCTTTTTGGCTTGCCAATAGGCGGTAGAAGGCAAGAGTGTTCCTTTAGGCCATAAAAAGAAAACTTAATTCTCCTTTCTGCTGGACTACAAAGCACTCTTTTCAATTGCAAGATTCACATCAGACACTCCAGTCTGCAATCAACCAGCTAACACGCATTGGTGGGAAGCCACTGGGCCGTTAGCTACAGGAGGGTTATGATGGAGCTGCATAACACATTAGTTAGGCCACAGTTGGAGTGCCATGTGCAATTCTGTTCACTGTATTCTTGGATTGTGTTAGAGACCGTGCTGAGGAGATTCACAATGGATAAAGCCTTTCAGCTATGAAAGGAGATGAGGTAGGCTTGGATTGTTTTTCTTAGAGCAGAGAAGGCTGTGAGGGGACCTGATTAAAGTCTATAAAATTATGATCAACATAGATAGGGTAGGCAGGAAGAGACATTCCCCATTAATCAAGGAGTCAATAATGAGGGAACATAGATTTATTTTATAGCTCAGGTGGTGTCGGAGAGAATTCAAGGAAGAATGGTTTCATCAAGGTGAGGGGATGATTATCTGACACTCGTTACCTGAAATGGTAGTAAAAGTGGCAGCTCTCACCACAGGTAAGAATTATTTAGATGAACACTTGAAGTGTCATAGTATATTAGGCTATAGGCCAAATGCTACAACAAAGAACAAAGAAAATTACAGCACAGGAACAGGCCCTTCGGCCCTCCAAGCCTGCGGCGATCCAGATCCTTTATCTAAACCTATCGCCTATTTTCCAAGGATCTGTATCCCTCAGCTCCCTGCCCATTCATGTATCTGTCTAGATACATCTTAAATGATGCTACCGTGCCCGCCTCTACCACCTCCGCTGGCAACGCGTTCTAGGCGCCCACCACCCTCTGCGTAAAGAACTTTCCACACATATCTCCCTTAACCTTTTCCCCTCTCACCTTGAAATCGTGACCCCTAGTAATTGAGTCCCCCACTCTGAGAAAAAAGCTTCTTGCTAACCACCCTGTCCATACCTCTCATGATTTTGTAGACCTTAATCAGGTCCCCCCTCAACCTCCGTCTTTCTAGTGTAAATAATCCTAATCTACTCAACCTCTCTTCATAGCAAGTGCCCTCCATACCAGGCAACATCCTGGTGAACCTCCTCTGCACCTTCTCCAAAGCATCCACATCCTTTTGGTAATGTGGCGACCAGAACTGTATGCAGTATTCCAAATGTGGTCGAACCAAAGTCCTATACAACTGCAATATGACCTGCCAACTCTTGTACTCAATACCCCATCTGATGAATGAAAGCATGCCGTATGCCTTCTTGACCACTCTATCGACCTGTGTTGCCACCTTCAGGGTACAATGGACCTGAACACCCAGATCTCTCTGTGCATCAATTTTCCCCAGGGCTTTTCCATTGACCGTATAGTTCGCTCTTGAATTGGATCTTCCAAAATGCATCACCTCGCATTTGCCTGCATTGAAATCCATCTGTCATTTCTCCGCCCAACTCTCCAATCTATCTATATTCTGCTGCGTTCTCTGACAGTCCCCTTCACTATCTGCTACTCCACCAATCTTAGTGTCATCTGCAAACTTGCTAATCAGACCATCTATACCTTCCTCCAGATCATTTATGTATATCACAAACAACAGCGGTCCCAACACCACTGTGGAACACCACTGGTCACAGTTCTCCATTTTGAGAAACTCCCTTCCACTACAACTCTCTGTCTCCTGTTGTCCAGCCAGTTCTCTATCCATCTAGCTAGTACACCCTGGACCCCATGCGACTCCACTTTCTCCATCAGCCTACCATGGGGAACATTATCAAACACCTTACTGAAGTTAGGATTTGGGGACATAGGTGCTTGCTGACCAGCATGGACATGATGGGTTGTAGGGCCTATCTCCTTGCTATAAATCTCAATTACTCTATGACACAACACCATTTGCCACTAGCTCCGTGATGAGGCAGAATGTGAACTGAAAATTCACTAATGAATCATGGGAGTTTACAGAAAAGTCTGTACCTCACTTCTGCACCTGTACCTTGCCAACCAGTTGCTGAAACCCATCTGAAGTATTCTTTCCTTGGCTAATATTTTATCCTAGTCTGGGTAGGCACCAGAGGCATTAAAACCACTTCTGAGGAAGGGTCACCGGACCCGAAATGTTAACTCTGTTTTCTCCTTCACAGATGCTGCCAGACCTGCTGAGCTTTTCCAGCAGCTTTGTTTTTGTTCCTAATTACAACAGTATCAGGCAGGAACTGAAGAATGTAGATTGGAGGCACATGTTTGATGGCAAATCAACATATGATATGTGGGAGACTTTCAAGTGTAAGTTGCTGGGAACTTAGGACCAGCACGTTCCTTTAAGGATGAAGGATAAGTATGGCAAGTTTAGAGAACCTTGGATAACAAGAGATATTTTGAGCCTAATCAAAAATAAAAAGGAAGCATTTATCAAGGCTGGGAGACTGGGAACACACAAAGCAAAGGTGGAATACAAGGAAGTTGAAAGAAACTTAAGCAAGGAGTCAGGAGGGCTAAAAGGGGTCATGAAAAGTCATTGGCCAACAGGATTAAGGAAAATCCCAAGCCATTTGAAACATATATAAAGAGCAAGAGGGTAGCCAGGAAGAGGGTTGGTCCACTCAAGGACAGGGAAGGGAATTTATGTGTGGAGCCAGAGGAAATGGGTGAGGTGTTAAATGAGTACTTTGTGTCAGTATTCACCATAGAGAAGGATTTGGTGGATGATGAGTCTGGGGAAGGGTGTGTAGATAGTTTGGGTCATGTTGAGATCAAAAGGGAGGAGGTGTTGGGGGCCTTGAAAAACATTAAGGTAGCCAAGTCCCCAGGGCCTGATGGGTATACCCCAGAATACTGACAGAGGCAAGGGAGGAAATTGCTGGGGCCTTGAGGGAAATCTTTGTATCCGCACTGGCTACAGGGGAGGTCCCAGAGGATTGGCAAATAGCCAATGTTGTTCCTTTGTTTAAGAAAAGTGGCAAGGAGAATTCAGCTAATTACAGGCTGGTAAGCCTTACATCAGTGGTAGGGAAATTATTGGAGAGGATTCTTTGAGGCAGGATTTATTTCCACCCGGAAATCAATGGGCATATTAGCGAGAGGCAACATGGTTTTGTGATGGGGAGGTCGTGTCTCACTAACTTCATTGTGTTTTTTGAGGAAGTGACGAAGATGATCGAAGAGGGTAGGGCAGTGGATGTTGTCTACATGGACTTCAGTATGGTCTTTGGCAAGGTCCCTCATGGCAGTCTGATACAGAAGGTAAAGTTGCACGGGATCAGAGGTGAGGTTGCAAGATGGATAAAAAGCTTGCTCAGTCTTGGACAACAGAGGGTAGCAGTGGAAGGGTGCGTTTCTGAATAGTCACGAGCTGTGACTCGTGGCATTCCTCAGGGACCTTTTGGGACCTTTTGCTGTTTGTAATATATATAAATGATTTGGAGGAGTATGTAACTGGTCTGATTAGTAAGTTTGCTGATGACACAAAGGTTGGTGGAATTGTGGATAGCGATGAGGACCGTTAAAGGATACAGCTGGATATAGATAGGTTGGTGACTTGGGCAGAGAGATGGCAGATGGAGATTAATCCGGAAGAATGTGAGGTAATACATTTTGGAAGGTCTAATCCAGATGGAAAATATACAGTAAATGGCAGAACCCTTAGAGTACTGATAGGCAGAGGGATCTGGGTGTACAGGTACACAGGTCACTGAAAGTGGCAACACAGATGGAAAAGGTAGTCAACAAGTCATACGGCATGCTTGCCTTCATTGGCCGGGGCATTGAGTTTAAAAATTGGCAGGTAATGTTGCAGGTTTACAGAACCTTAGTTAGGCCGCATTTGGTATATAGTGTTCAATTCTGGTCACCAGACTACCAGAAGGATGTGGTGACTTTGAGAGAGTACAAAAAACATTTAACAGGATGTTGCCTGGTATGGAGGGCATTAGCTATTAGGAGAGGTTGGAGAAACTTGGGTTGTTCTCACTGGAGTGACAGAGGTTGAGGGGCGACCTGATAGAGATCTATAAGATTATGAAGGGCATGGACAGAGGGGACAGTCAGAAGCTTTTTCCTAGGGTGAAAGAGTCAGTTACCAGGGGCCATGGGTTTAAGGTGCGAGCAGCAAGGTTTAAAGGTGATGTACGAGACAAGTTTTTTACACAGAGGGTGGTGGGTGCCTGGAATTCACTGCCAGGGGAGGTAGTGGAAGCAGATACGATAGTGACTTTTAAAGGGTGTCTTGACAAATATATGAATAGGATAGGAATAGAGGGATGTGGTCCCCAGAAGGGTAAGGGTTTTTAGTTGTGACGGGAAGCATGTTGGTGCAGGCTTGGAGGGCCAAAGGGCCTGTTCCTGTACTGTAAATTTCTTTGTTTTCTTTGTTCTTTGATAATATTAAGGGTAGCGCCTTTTGATAATTCACACTTAGGTGTAATTAAAAACCCAGGACAAGCCAAGATTTTGTTTCAATTAAAGTAGATTGATTGATAACTGTTAGAATATTTGTTCAGGAACAAGAGCAATTAATTAAATTCAGATTGCATCTGTGCTTAGTAGAATGCCCAATCATGTGGAACTTCACCGGAGAGTTTTCAAAATTTGGTATAGAGCCATCTAAGTGTCGCACAGTGGCACAACGGTTAGCACTGCTGCTTCATAGTGCTGGAGATCTGGGTTTAATTCTACCCTCCAACGACTGTCTGTAGAGTTTGCACATTCTCCCTATGTCTGTATGTCCAGGTGCTCTGGTTTCCTCCCACAGTCCAACAATGTGCAGGTTAGGTGGATTGATCATTGCTAAATAGCCTGTAGCATCCAGAGATGTGTAGGCTAAGTGGATTAGCCATGGGAAATGCAGGGTTACAGAGATAGGGTGGGTCTGGGTGTGATGCTCTTTGAAGGGTCAGAGTGAACTCAATTGGCCAAATAGCCTGCGTCCACACTGTAAGGATTCTATAATGACATGACTGGTCAAGGAGATAGATGACCAGGGGCATCTCAAATTGAGCCAAGGGAATTGAAGTGTTGAAACTGAAGTTCCAAAGTTTTGAATGAGGCCACCAAAAATGACATGTCAGGTTGACTGTGTTTGTTGTAAAAATACTCTCAATGGAGCTAACACAAATTGTTGTCAATGACAAATTCATCCAGGAATCTGTAGCCTACCTCATCCATGGACAAAAAATATCTGGAGCATTTGAAGATCCTCATCCACTGATAACCAGAGACATAAAGTTTCTGTCCATATACACTGCTTCTCTCTTTTTTTTCTTAATGTTTCATTGAGTGCACTCATCTTTTTTTCTCCTTTTTGATATTGCCTGTACAATTATTACCTGTTATAAGGATGTGGCCATGCTTGCACGTTCAACCGTCTCAAAACTGCCAGCAGTGCGTGTACCTTCTCCAACCCAATAATACTGTCAGCATACCCTAGACATAGTTCTTACTTAAAATATTCTGATCAATCAAAATTCATTGTGATGAAAATGTAGTTATCTGTTAAAAAAAACTGATTCTGACTGGCATGAACTGCAGTGCAATTGAATATAGTCTGCGAAGCAAGATTCCTTCTCAGCTTGCATCCACTACATAATAATTGCTTCCCAAAGATGTTGCATACATATTTATTGTTTTCTCATAGCACCTCAGATCATTTCTTTGTTTATGCTTGTTGTGTGGATTTCCAGTCAGGCCCATAAATACAGGTTGATGCCGTCACTGTTATTATGTTGTATTGAAAGAGAACGTGTGACCTTTGGAGTTGCTGGAATGAATCATCAAGCTGCTTCAATTCTCTATTGGTACCTCTACTGTTGTAAGTTTCCAACTGTTACCAATGGTTACATAAAATATGGCACTTTGTTGTTACGCTATTCATCTTAACTGTTCCTTATCTATCATTCAAGCTTTGGAACTATTTTAATTTTCTTATTGACTCATTTGAAATCGTTTATGATTATAAATATCATGACAACAATCTGTTATTTTGATAGGACATATAGGATTGGATCGGTCTTATCTCATCTATTAATGAAAATGAAGTACACGCTTATAAAACCCCTTCTGGGCAGCATGGTGGCTCAGTGGTTAGCACTGGGGATACAGTTGCCTATTGGTATTATCACTGGAGTGTTTGTCCAGAGACCCAGAAAACATTCTGGGGACCCAGGTTTGAATCCCACCGCAACAAATGGTGGAATTTGAATCCAATAAAATATCTGGAATTAAGAATCTAATGATAACAAGGAATCCTGTCGATTGTCAGGAAAAACCCACCTAGGTCACTAATGTCCTTTAGGGAAGGAAACTGCCATCCTTACCTGGTCTGGCCTACATGTGACTCCAGAGTCACAGCAATGTGAGTTTGTTAACTTGCTCGCCTAGCTGGCTTGTTTTCGTTCAAGAGATAACAAGGTGTAGGTCTAAAAGAAGGGTCTAGGCCCGAAACATCAGCTTTCCTGCTCCTATGATGCTGCTTGGCCTGCTGTGTTCATTCAGTTCTACAGCTTGTTATCTCAGATTCTCCAGCATCTGCAGTTTCTACTATCTGTTGCTTTTGTTCAGATGCTTTCTCACCATGCTAAGTGACATCATCAGTGGAGCCTCCAATGAAGCGATGTTATTCTACCTGCTTGGAATTTATATTGTCCGCTCCGTTATGGTGAGTACTGTCATTTCCGGTTTTGATCTATATGGGTTTGTATATGGGGTCCAATTTTTATGTTTGTTGATTGAATTATGGGTGGAGAACCATGCCTCTAGGAATTCCCATGCATGTCTAAGTTTGGATTGGGTTACTATGGTTACCATGTCCCAGTTAAACTGATGGCTTTCATTGTCTGAGTGTATTGATGTTTAGGAGAGTTCATCGTGCCATTTTGCTGCTGGCTGATGTTCATGTATTCTGATGGCTAGTTTCCTCCCTGTCTGTCCGATGTAATGTTTGTGGCAGTTGTTGCATAGTATTTTGCAAACCACGTTGGTTCTGCATGTTGTGGGAATGGGTCTTTAATCCTTGTAAGTGTTTGTCGTAGAGTGGCTGTGGGCTTGTGGGCCACCATGATTCCTCGTGGTCTTAGGAGTCTTGTTGTCAATTCTGATATGTTCTTGACGTAGGCCGGTGTGGCCAATGTGTTAGGGCATGCTGTGTCCTCCTGTTGTTGTCTGTTGTGTAGGCATCTGTGGATGAAGTTGCGGGGATGTCCGTTTAAAGCGAGGATCTTGTATAAGTGTTCTACCTCATCTCGGCGTAGTTCTGGAGTGTTGCAGTGTGTTCTGGCCTATTTAAATAGTATCCGAAGATAACAAGGTGTAGAGCTGGATGAACAGAGCAGGCCAAGCAGCATCAGAGGAGCAGGAAAGCTGATGTTTCGGGCCTAGACCCTTCTTCAGAATTGGCCTAATGCAGCTTTGTTTGTGGGCGATGGGGTGGTTGCTGTGGAAGTTGAGGATTTGATCAGTGCGGGTTGTTTTTCTATATACCGAGGTTTGGAACTCCCCGTTTGTCAATCATTCTACTTTAGCATCCAGAAACGGAAGTTGATTGTTGTTTTCTTCTTCCCTTGTGAATTTAATCCCTGTGAATACGCTGTTAATGAGGTGGTGTGTAATTTGTTGCGTTTAATAATGACAAATGTGTCGTCTACGTACCGGATCCACAGTTTAGGTTGAATGTGTGGGAGGGTGGTGCATTCTAGTCTTTGCATGACTGCTTCTGAGATGAGTCCTGAGATGGGTGACCCCATTGGTGTACCGGTGATCTGTTTGTATATTTGACCATTAAAGACGAAGTGTGTGGTGAGGCAGAGGTCTAGTAATTTAAGTATGTTGTCATTGCTGATGGAGCTGCTGGTCTGCGTTGCTGTTTCCTCTAGTAATTGGCCACTGTTTCTTTGGCTAGTGGGATGTCAATTGATATGAACAAAGCTGTGATGTCAAAGGATGCCATAATCTCATTGTCACTAATTTTTATGTTCTTGAGGGTATTGAGGAATTTATACTCCATTTCTATTGCCTGTTAAAGTGGCTATTGAACTTTTAGTTCACATCAGAAACCATCTCTAGCTAAAATGCCCTGAATAACGTACAATGATTCTTTTCATTACTGGAATAATCCACAATGTTAAACATTTCACCAGAAAATCTATGAAACTTCACATCCCCTCCCAATCTTGTGGTGAGAATTGTGATCATTTCTTTCCTTGGTTGTGCACTGTTGACATACATAGTGCACGTTTTAGAAATGATTGAGCCTGCCGGTGACAGGCGAGGGAACCTCTCAAAAACAGTCCAACTTTTAATGTTCTATCATGTCCTTTGCTCCTGTACTGCAGATGTTCCAATCTGGTTATTATTATGTTGGTCAAATTAAGAATTATTTGATCTATTTTGTTGTGTTATGATTTCCAGCAGGACCAATAACATTATAAAATAAATTTGAATCATTACTAACTACTCTGCAATAATTGCAGGGCAAGGCTTTATGTTTTCAGAACTAACTGCTAAGCGTACTAAAAATCAACATGCGTTTCACACCATTATTGTGGGAAACTTAGATTCACTAATTTAAACAGCATACTTTTTTAAAAAGTCAGAAAATCCCAGGTCATGGTTATTCTTTACTAGGTCCATTAATCAAACATTCAATTCTGTCAAAATTACTTTTTGACAGACACAGAGGCTCAGTGGTTAGCACTGCTACCTCACAGATCTAGGAACCTGGGTTAGATTCCACCCTTGGGCAATTATCTGTGTGCAGTTTGCCTGTTCTCCCTATGGCTGTGTAGGTTTCCTCTGGGTGTTCCAGTTTCTTCCCACTGCCCAAAGGTGTTTAGGCTAGATGGATTAGCTATGGGAAATGCAGGGCTACAGGGATAAGGTAGGAGGGTGTGTCTTGGTGGGATGCACTTTGAAGAGTCAATGTGGACTCAATGGGCCTGTTTATACATTGTAGGAATTCTATGATTCTATACTTAGAACTGCTTCTTGGTTCCTGGGGGTTTACATCTGTTCTTTATTCTTTTTCTAGTAGCTACCACCACACACTCACTCCCCACACTCCACAAGTTTTGGGCCTGTCTGGAGTTGTAAGATGTTCAGTGGATGATGGAAAGAAAATAAGATTTATACAGTAGGTACATTGTCTAAATGAGTCAACAAACTTTCAGGTACTTTGCAGTACTTACTGAACATAATCATGCCTCCTCCGCCATTACTGTTGAAGAATTGAGCATCCTAGATTTGTGCCTGTACAAAGACTAACATTTCAAATAACCACTTCAGTCATTCAGTTAAGCCGATATAAATCACTGTCACAAAGATAACAACTCAATGAGACCTCATTGCAATGACAATACAGCCAGTTGAATGCTTTAAAATAATCATTATAATAGCATTAATTATCACCTTATTAAGTTAAATGTCATTGATAGAATTTCTAAGACTCAGGATGTTATATCACTCCAAAGTTAAGGAATCGCCTACAGTATTGGGACATTACAACACAGAATACTCTCAATTACTATGGAACATCAGCATTTACATGGACAACAATAACGTGCTAAACTTAACAGCAATTGATTGATCAATTGATATTCAAACACCAAATAAATAGTGAGAACTGAATAAGAAAATATTAAGTTATCAACAATTTATGGACCTAATATATCTGTTCCAGCTCCTCCTTTCCTATCATGATCTTGTGCTGAATTAGTATTAGGAGCGTTCCTGCTTGTGGGATACGGTTGAGTCCACCCCCTTGAAAGTCTTTGTTCACGTCTTCATTTCAAGTCCAGCATTTGGGTTCTGGAACAGCTATGCCCCTTGGAACCTGGTAAATGTGAATATATAAATTGAGTAGGCCATTTTTGATTACTTCAGGGTCATCATTCCTGAATAGACTCACATCAGGTGCTCACATACAATTCTGTCAAAAGAGAAACAGTGCAATGATTGAAGATATTATCTCGGAATGATATGCCTCCATTGCACGTTAAACTGAACGGCCACAAGAGGGAGCAGCTCTCATCCAGTAACCCAAGGCCAATGGGAAATGACAAGGAGAAGGAGTTTGTATTGATATGTCCAACACAACGGAGAAAACTAAACTCAGTTTCAATTCTCTCACTTGACGTATACCTCATTCTGTATTTTATTGTTAGATGCAAAGCTAAGCTTTTTTTTTTGCCCTGGAAAGAGTAAATGGAGCATTCTGACCAGTATTTACCTTTTATTAAATGTTCCAGTTAAGCTATTTCATTTCAAATATTATTTAGAATTCAATATTTTGTTGAAGTTCTCGCATGATCCAGTGAATAGCTGGATCCAGCAAACAGCCATGTCATAGGTACAATATTTTTGAAACATTCCTGGACAAAGAGACACATTTGCAAATCTCAGTGGTTCATTAGTAAAATTCATAATATATTCTCTGTCTGATTTAGTTATTTTCTTCTTTGCATCTAATTTACTAACAATTGTGATACTCTCTCAAGAAAAATGTGGTCTCTCCAAATGTCCCACACATTATCCGGTGTCCATGGCAGTGGCAGATCTACTGGTCATTATCATTGATCTAATATTGAGGCACATTCCAATTGTTTATGATGAGCATTTTATATTCGTGAAGTCCATTCCTGTATGTAATATCCATGCAATTATACTGAATGCAGTCACAGACTGTTCTGTCTGGTTCACTGTCGCCTTCACTTTTGATTGCTTTGTGGCCATTTGCTGCCAGAAGCTGAAATGCAAATATTGCACTGAAAGTGTGGCACTTATGGTCCTGGGAACAGTGACTGTGCTGAGCTGTTTAAAGAACATTTTTTGGTTTTTCATATTTATGGTTGAATATTTACTGAGCAACTTTCCTTGGTTTTGGTTTGTAAGATGGGACTATTTGGAATCACCGCTCTGGGCAACAATTGAGTTCTTTCATCATATTCTCACCCCTGGTGTCCCATTTGCACTGGTTTTATTATTAAATGCTTTAACCATCAGGCATATTGTAGTTGCCAACAGGGCTCGGAGAAGACTTTGTAGTAACAGCAATGGCTCAAAACAGAAAGACTTGGAGATGAAGACTTGCAAGAAATCTATAATTTTGCTCTTTGTTATCTCAGCCAATTTCATAGTGCTGTGGGTCATGCTGCTGGTATATTCTGTATTAGAAAGAATTTGGGATATAAAGTAGTGATGCTACCAAATTTTACAAGAGAAATAGGATTTATTTTGCAACTGCTCAGTTGCTGCACAAATACATGCATCTATGCCATGACACAGACCAAATTCAGAGAACAAATGAAGAATATTGTCAAATATCCTTTTTTCTTCAATTGTAAAATTAAACGATGGAAAATAAATTTAAAAATCCTAACATATTAAGTCAATGATACATTGTGTTACGTTTGGCATAGCCTTAATGGCCACCTGAGCAAACTATATTCTGTCGTGTCTCTTTCTTAGCAATGAGACAAGCTATTTAGTGAATGTCTCTGTATTAAATGACCTCTGTGTATATCACTGAAGATGGTCATATCGCAGATCAATGACAATTGTCACCATTTATATCACACTAAAGGACTTAATGCACTGGGAATGACTCTCCAGTATTGACCAACAGCAGCTGCTTTTCATTCAATTGAAAAATATTGATAGCCATGAGAGAGGGTTCTTGGGGCATAGTGGTAATAATTCTATCTTTGAGCCAGGAGGCCTGATCTTAATAGACAGGGAGGTAAAAGAGGTGGGGGAGTGACATTGCTAATCAGGGATGGTATCACAGCTGCAGAAAGGAAGGTCATGGAGGAGGGTTTCTCCACTGAGTCAGTGTGGGTGGAAGTCAGAAACAGGAAAGGAGCAGTCACTTGATTAGGAGTTTTCTATAGACCCCCCAATAGCAATAGAGACACTGAGGAACAGATTGGGAGACAGATTTTGGAAAGGTGCAGAAGTAATAGGGTTGTTGTCATGGGTGACTTCAACTTCCCTAATATAGACTGGAACGTCCTAAGTGGATGGAGCAGATTTTGTCAGGTGTGTCCAGGATGGATTTCTGACTCAATATGTAGATAGGCCAACTAGAGGGGAGGCCACATTGGATTTGGTGCTTGGCAACGAACCAGGCCAGGTGTCAGATCTCTCGTTGGGAGAGCATTTCGGTGATAGTGATCACACCTCCCTGACCATTACTATCGTCATGGAAAGGGATAGGAGCAGATGGTATGGGAAAGTATTTAATTGGGGGAGAGGGAATTACAATGCTATTAGGCAAGATCTATGGAGCACCAATTCGGATCAGAAGAAGGAAGCTTACTTAAGGTTGAGGAAGCAAGGATCGGACAGGGCTCTAGAGGTCTACAAGGTAGCCAAGAAGGAACTGAAGAATGGACTTAGGAGAACTAGAAGGGAGTATGATAAAACCTTGGGGGGTAGGATCAAGGAAAGCCCCAAGGCGTTCTATGCTTATGTGAGGAACAAGAGGATGGCTAGAATGAGTGTAGAGCCAATCAGGGATAGTGGAGGGAACTTGTGCACAGAGTCAGAGGAGGTAGGGGAGGCCCTTAATGAATACTTGGCTTCAGTATTCACCAGTGAGAGAGACCTTGACGTTTGTGAGGACAGTGTGAAACAGGCTCGAACAGGTTGATGTTAGCAAGGAGGATGTGCTAGAAATTTTGA
>NC_063359.1:29729-40505 GCF_021869965.1 Rhincodon typus
CAAATACACCACATCAACCGCTTTACCCTCATCCACCTGTTTGGTCAGGAGACAGGAGACCTAAAATCAACTGTCACCTGTGCCTGAACTGTTTGATTCAAAAATATCTATTGAATGCATTTTATTGCAAAGGCTTGCTGCAGGGTCTTCTCAATCATAAAGAACAAGAATTGGCAGGAACTGCTGTTCTCAGTTTTTGGAGCTAACTGCAATTTTAAGGTGAGAGGAGATAGATTTAAAACAACATTGGCGGCGGGGTGGGGAGTGGTTGTGGCAATGTTTTAGACAGAGGAAGTGATGGATTGTTCTGTTAATCAATCTTTCGTTATCAACTACTAAGGATCAGGTGCTATTGATAAATATCCTCATTTCCACCCAATGATCAATTTCATTTCCATTCTCACTCTCTCAGACATGAGATGTCTGGGTTCTTCATGGGCAACAACATTCCATATTATCACTGATCATTGTAATCTCTCGATTTTGGTTTAATTACCACAAAAAAAACAAATGACATCCTTCTCCATTATCTCAATATCAATGCTAATGTATCTCTGGGCTGTAAGCAAGTCAATAATGGCTTGTAGCGTTTTGATTAATTTTCAGTCATATTTTAATCTAGTTCCCAACTCAATTCAGTTTTATGTTTCTGCTCTAGAAGCACATTGCCATTCATGTATTTTGTCTCTTTCTGACATACATACAGACACACACACACAAGTGTTTTCTTTTAAAATATCACTGATTATTCACAAGTAGACAAGTAGTATAGTTGCTTGGTCGTCCACCATGCTAATTCCCAGATGCCTGCCTTCTCAATCCATGTCCTCCCTTGCCATTTCAATGTCATGTGTTATATTAACCTCACTCCAGTCACTTTCACATGCAATACACCACGTTCAGCAAAAGGCAACAACATACTTTCCTGCAACTGGAAGATGCTGGAAGTCAGAGCCAATAAAATGTGGTGCTGACGAAGCACAGCAGATTGCAGGAGCAGGAAAGTCGACGTTTAGGGTCTGGACCCTTCTGGTCCCCCTTCTCTCGGAAGGAAGTTATTAAATTGGAAGGGGTGCTTGGATGTTACCTAGACTAGAAGGTTTGAGTTATTGGAGGGGCTGGGTAGACTGGGACATTTTTCACTGGAGGTTGAGGGCTGACTTCTGCAACTCATGAGGGGTATAGATAAAGTGAATAGTCAATGTCTTTTGCCGAGGGTAGGGGAGTCCAAAACAAGACAGCATAGGTTTAAGGTGAGAGAGGAAAGATTTAAAAGGAACATGAGGGGCAAAGTTTTGACACAGAGGCTGGTGTGTATATGGAATCAGCTGCCAGAGGAAGTGGTAGAGGTAGGTACGATTACAACATTTAAAAGACATTTGGACAGGTACATGAATTGGAAAGGTTTAGAGGGATATTGGTCAAACATAGGTAAAATGGACTAGTTCAGATTAGAATACCTGGTTGGTTTGGATGAATTGAGCCAAAGGGTCTGTTTACGTGCTCTATGACTCGATGACTCTATAATCTGGCATGGAAGTCAAGCAGAATTCAATTGATTGGCATTCAGACAGGAAAGCAGAAGCCTGCAGCTGGTTTCCAAATAAATTCATGTAAACTATGATGATATCTACACCAGGCCTCAGATATCTCAAAATTCAATTTGAAGGAGTTAAAACCAGGTGCTGTCCATTCCTCAAACAACAAGAAGATGTCCCTGATACTCAGGAGAGAACTGATTATGGTCATGGAGAGTGCAATATTCCAAGAGAACATTTCAAGCTTTGAAGTGACTTCGTGGATCCTCTTGCACTAACATTCCAGGGTTAAATAAATGCCTCGGCTGCGGCTGTTTTCAGGCCATGATCTGTATTGAATTCAGGCATCCAGTAGGAGTTTCTGGTGCTGGTGGGGAGGGCTGTTGTGACTTCAATACAGTTGTGTTTGTACCTGGGGAGGAGACCAATTAATATCTTTACCATCTCTGACCACACAGAAACAAATGGATTGTGCCCAATGTTATTTGCTTTCTTGCAGGGTGTTGTGCCTCTCACTAGAATACAAAACCTTTATGCTTATGCAACAGTTTGGGTTATTCAAATTTCAAAATTTCCTTCTAATTGCACCCTGGGTGATAGAGTCAGGTTATCATGAAAGTAAACTGGAACCTCAATGATATTTTCCTACAATTCAGTCGGTTTGGAGGGTTGGGTGTCAGATCAGCGATTTTCTTTATTTCACCCGAGAGCACATGGGACATAGAAGGAATTAGCAGCTTGCATGAGCTCTTGCAAATCTAATACTGAATCAATAGCATGGGGATGTGGTGAAGGGCCCAATATACATGAGATCAAGTGTGGGATCTGGCTGAGGGCAGAACAATGGGAGAGGGAATCATGAACAAGGAAGGATAAAATTGGTGTCATGGCTGTAGGCGGGGAATGGTGCAGAAGTCAGTCAATGTACGTAAATGATGACCTAGAAGTTTAGAGCTCAGGACTCACTGAAAGTGTACTCATCTCAATGTATTTGCTGGATGACTCCTGAAAAGGCTTTGATGCTCACCAACCACAGGATTTTAAACGGAAAATGAGTTGACGTTGTGCAGAATCTAGATGATGTGGGAGTGTCCAATCCTGGACAGCCCTAAGACTTGGATTTACCATGGTGCATCCAGTCCAATCTTGGAGTCAACATGTGAAGACTGTGGCTGTGGCTATTTGTCAAGCTGAAAGTAGGACTAGTATAGATTTAGAACAGTTGTTTTAAGGTGCAGACTCAATAGGCCGAAGAGCCACTTCTGTACTGAATAATACTACACTTTCATGACTATGCAATACATTATTCTATTGCAGATTGCCTATTGCTGCAACATGTATAGCGATCCAATTGGTCTATACCAGCACACAGTATACAACCCAAATCTCTTAGCATCATTTCAATATTAACAGCCTGATCTACCTACTCTCCCATCTGTTAAAACTGGAATGGAACAGAATGGACATGGGTGAATATTGTGGTTGTGGTTATGTAAATTCAGAAATTTTTCCAAACAATAATTTTTGAGTACTAAATAAACAGCCCCTAACAGTTGTGCATAGAGACAGAGAAAATATGATCAGTATTTTTAAGCTTATGTTCACCTCTCTGTCAATTCTTACAGTCAATTTAATGGCGGTAGGCATCCTGTCCCGAAGAAAGTGTGGCCTCTCCAACTGCACAACTTGCTATCTGGTGGCCATGGCGACAGCAGATCTAATAGTCATTATGACTGAGATTATACTGAGGCGTTTTCGTTATTATTATTACAGGAACAGTGGTTTACTCCTGCATTTTCTGGACATTACTCCTATGTGCAGTGTTCTGTATGTCCTGCATCGTGCAGCCATAGATTGTTCCGTCTGGTTCACCATCACATTCTCCTTTGACCGATTTGTAGCTATTTGTTGTAGGAAGTTTGTAATCAAATATTGCAACCAGAAAACTTCATTTGCAGTGTTAGTGACAACCTGCATTCTGCTCTGTTTCAAAAATCTTCCCTTTTATTTTAGATTTGAAGCTAAAATGTTAATCAACAATGTGCCATGGTTCTGTTTGAATAAGCCAAGCTATTTTACTGACCCTGGATGGATTGGCTTTAAGATTATTGATAAGATTTTAACCCCATTGATCCCATTCACTTTAATTCTGTTGCTCAACGCTTTGACAGTCAGGCATATTTTACTGGCCAGTCAAGTCCGTGCGGCACTGAGGAGTCAGACTAATGGACGGAATTGTGGTGATCCAGAGATGGAAAATAGAAGGAAGTCAGTTATGTTACTCTTCACCATATCTGGCAGCTTCATACTTCTGTGGTTTGTGAACGTTTTGTATTTCTTTAATATTACACATCACTTCGATTACAATTCTTTTTATATCTTTGAACAGTGTGGATATATGCTGCGGAACTTGAACTGCTGCACAAACACATTTATTTATGTGGTGACCCAGTCCAAGTTCAGATACCAATTGAAGAGTGCGATGAAATATCCACTTAAATCTATTGTTCGTTTAATTAACTATCAGAAGCCTTAGAGCATCCTACGATCCAATGCATGAGGCGCAAGATCTGACAGGATAATGACCAGAAAGAAATGATGACTGAGAATGAAGAAACACAATAATGAGGTAAGAGGCAACAGGTGGCTGCTAAGAACAAAGACAGAACCTGCCTATATGGGTACAAAGCCCTAAAGACCTGTGAATCACGGGGATGTATCTCTGGAGCACTGAATTATGCAAGCAAGATGAGTCCAAGAAACCAAACATCTGTACTATAGGGCAACAGGTGACATTTGCAAGTCCAGAAACAACGGATACAGGGCCTATATCAGCACCCACTAAATTGAGTAGTCATAGAATCCCTTCGGCGTGGAAACAGGCCCTTCGGCCCAACAAGTCCACACCTACCCTCAGACACCCCACACAGATCCATCCCCCATAACCCACCTAATCGACGCTATGGGCAATTTAGCATGGCCAATCCAATCCTAGCCTGCACATTTTTGGACTGCGGGAGGAAACCAGAGTACCGGAAGGAAACCCCGCAGACACAGGGAGAATGTGCAAACTCCACACAGTCGCCCGAGGGTGGAATTGAACCCAGGTTTCTGGTGCTGTGAGGCAGCAGTGCTAACCACTGAGCCACTATGCCACCTTGATGAAGAGACTTGCTGGCTCCTCCAACTCGTTCACCTCCCATCGGCTCAGAAATGAAACCAAACTGTTCCCACCGAACTAAATTGCTTCAAATGCTTGAAATCAAATAATGGCAGAATAGTTATAGCACAAGAAGTGTCCATTCTGTCAGTCATGTTTGGGCTAGCTCTACGGACAAATCCCCCACTTTCCCCATTTTATTCTACATGTTATAACTTCGCAAATATTAATCTAAATTTATTTTGCATGACTTGATTTAACATTTCCGATCTTAACCACTCACTGTATCAATAGTTTTTTTTAATTTCCCAACAGCTTGCTTTGCCAAATAAATTTAATCAGAGTGTTATTGTTCTTGATCCTTCCATCAATGGTAAGATTTTCTCCCTTTAGACTCTGTCCATAATTCTCCTGATGTCAAGTATGTCTCGCAAATATTCCATCAACATTTCCTTCTCCAGCATAAACAATCTGAAGTACTCCTGAAGCTCCTTGTCCCTGGAACTATTCTTAACACATACGTTGAAATCCGTCTTGGACTGGAGCAGCAGAACTAGATAAAATATCTAGTTGAGGATGAATCAGAGCTGTATCCAGTGTTTAAACAACTTGGTTACGTGTGTTCTTCAAACTCTTAATATAGATGTTGCATGCATTATTGTCCCGCTTTCTCAATCCGCATTGGCATCTTTAACAATTATACAGATATCAACGAGATTCCTCTTTTTCTCTTCTCTATTAGGTTTGTAAAGTTACGTTCCACAAAAAAGACTTCACACCTCCCTGCATCAACTTTCATTCAGCACATCTACACTCATTCCTCCAGAATCACAGCCTGTTGTAATGTAAAAACAGGCAATTTGTCCCCTCATTACTGCACCATCTATGCGAATGAGCATTTCACGTGGTGACAATCTTGAGCCTACACCCCATGATGTTGCATTTTCCATTTATCAAATAACATTATAATCCCTATTTGAATTTTTCAGTTGAAACTTGCTGACAATGCAACCAGTTTTTTTAGAGAAAAGCAAGCTATTTTTCATCAGCTTCTTCAAACAACAAAGAACAAAGAAAATTACAGCACTGGAACAGGCCATTCGGCCCTACAGCCTCCGCCAATCCAGATCCTCTATCTAAACCTGTCGCCTATTTTCCAAGGATCTGTATCCCTCTGCTCCCTGCCCATTCATCTATCTGTCTAGATACATCTTAAATGACACTATCGTGCCCGTCTCTACCACCTCTGCTGGCAAAGTGTTCCAGGCACCCACCACCCTCTGCATAAAGAAATTTCCACGCATATTTCCCTTTAACTTTTCCCCTCTCACCTTGAAATCGTGACCCCTAGTAATTGAGTCCCCCACTCTGGGAAAAAGCTTCTTGCTATCCACCCTGTCTATACCTCTCATGATTTTGTAGAGCACAATCAGGTCTCCCCTCAACCTCCGTCTTTCTAATGTAAATAATCCTAATCTACTCAACCTCTCTTCATAGCTAGCGCCCTCCATACCAGGCAACATCCTGGTGAACCTCCTCTGCACTCTCTCCAAAGCATCCACATCCTTTTGGTAATGTGATGACCAGAACTGAACGCAGTATTCCAAATGTGGTCAAACCAAAGTCCTATATAACTGTAACATGACCTACCAACTCTTGTACTCAATACCCCGTCCGATGAATGAAAGCATGCCATATGCCTTCTTGACCACTCTATCGACCTGCGTTGCCACCTTCAGGGTACAATGGACCTGAACACCCAGATCTCGCTGTGCATCAATTTTCCCCAGGGCTTTTCCATTGACCGTATAGTTTGCTCTTGAATTGGATCTTCCAAAATGCATCACCTCGCATTTGTCTGGATTGAACTCCATCTGCCATTTCTCCACCCAACTCTTCAATCTATCTGTATTCTGCTGCATTCTCTGACAGTCCCCTTCACTATCTGCTACTCCACCAATCTTTGTGTCATCTGCAAACTTGCTGATCAGACCATCTATACCTTCCTCATTTATGTATATTACAAACAACAGTGGTCCCAACACGGATCCCTGTGGAACACCACTGGTCACAGATCTCCATTTTGAGAAACTCCCTTCCACTACAATTTTCTGTCTCCTGTTGCCCAGCCAGTTCTCTATCCATCTAGCTAGTATACCCTGGACCCCATGCGACTTCTCTTTCTCCATCAGCCTACCAGGGGAACCTTATCAAATGCCTTATTGAAGTCCATGTATATGACATCTACACTCCTTCCCTCATCTATCAACTTTGTCACTTCCTCAAAGAATTCTATCAAGTTGGTAAGACATGACCTTCCCTGTACAAAACCATGCTGCCTATCACTAATAAGCCCATTTTCTTCCAAATGCAAATAGATCCTATCCCTCAGTATCTTCTCCAGCAGCTTCCCCACCACTGACGCCAGGCTCCCTGGTCTATAATTACCTGGATTATCCTTGCTACCCTTCTTAAACAAGGGGACAACATTAGCAATTCTCCAGTCCTCCAGGACCTCACCCATGCTCAAGGATGCTGAAAGATATCTGTTAAGGCCCCCACTGTTTCCTCTCTCGATTTCCTCAGTAACCTGGGGTAGATCCCATCCGGACCTGGGGACTTGTCCACCCTAATGCCTTTTGGAATACCCAACACTTCCTCCTTCCTTATGCCGACTTGACCTAGAGTAATCAAACATCTATCCCTAACCTCAACATCCATCATGTCCCTCTCCTCAGTGAATACCAACGCAAAGTACTCATTAAGAATCTCACTCATTTTCTCTGACTCCTCACATAACTTCCCTCCTTTGTCCTTGAGTGGGCCAACCCTTTTTCTAGGTACCCTCTCGCTCCTTATGTACAAATAAAAGGCTTTGGGATTTTCCTTAACCCTGTTTGCTAAAGATATTTCGTGATCCCTTTTAGCCCTCTTAATTCCTCAAGTCAGATTGGTCCTACTTTCCCGATATTCTTCCAAAGCTTCGTCTGTTTTCAGTCGCCTAGACCTTCTGTATGCTTCAGTCGCCTAGACCTTATGTATGCTTCAAAGGCATTACAACTGAGCAGGTTGAACTTGAGTGTAAGCCTTCTTGCCTAGAGGTAGGGACCCACCCTCTGCCTCACAAGAAACCCCAAACCTTTTTCTCCCTCCCTCTGCAAATGCAAGAAAACCAGCACTAAAATACATTGAAAAGAAGGGGAAAGAAAACTTTTAAGTCAAGCAAAGACCTACGTCCAATTGACCAAACAGTGAATTGAAGAACTTCTGCAATCAACAATAAGGTGAACTTTTCCCCTAAGAACTAAAAGAAAGGCACATCATTCCACACTTAGGTGTTGGATTCCTAATCAACAGAAGTCATTACTCTCACTTTTTCTTCAGCTACGATATTTCTGCATGCTTTTCTGTCTTGTCTGTCTGGCTTGTGAGTACATGTGTGTACATGTTCCGATTCAAAAAGGATACACTGCGAATTTATGTATTAATCAATAATCACTATTTTGCCACTTGTTAATTGATAGATTCATTATTATAAAGGGTTTTGACATTTTTTAATTGGCGAAAGGTTTGTAAGTTTCTCACACCTGAGATGATAATCAAATGTGAGCACATTAAAAATGTGAGCGATTTTGTGGCTATGTGCATATTTCTGACAACTTGCAGAATAATGGGGCTTTAATTTCAGCATCCCCTCCCACCAGTGTCATAACAATGCTGCCCAGCATTGCTTATTGATATCTATCCCTTATGTTACACTGTCCCTGATGCCTCAAAATTATTTTAGTCAGGTTAAAGATTTATATACTATTCTCCTCACAGTTCCTACTGTTATCAACTTTTATAAAACCTGCAAATATTTAAATTGATCCATGTACTCAAAGTTTCGGTCATCAGGAATAAACCAGAATTAGAACCTTGAAGTCCTGAGAATTCCACTTCAGACTTTCAGAAAAGGATGTTGATTAAGCTCTTCTCTTAGTTCCTCTTACTTAGAGAAATTGAGCCATACAGCATGGAAACAGACCCTTCGGTTCAACCAGTCCATGCCAACCATAATTCCAAACTAAACTAGTGCCACCTGCCTGCTTCTTGCCCATATTCCTCCAAACCATTCGCATTCATGTACTTACCCAAATGTCTTTTAAATGTCACAATTGTAACCCAAAATCCACCACTTCCTCAGGAAGTTCGTTCCACACATGAACCACCCTCTGTGCAAAAAAAAGTCCCTCATGTCTTTTTTAAATATCTCTCCTATCACGTTAAAAATGTACCCTCTCGAATTGAAATCCCTCATTATAGGGAAAAGACACAACTACCATTAAATACCCCTCAAACATAGAATATAGAACAGTACAGCACAGTACAGGCCCTTCGGCCCACGATGTTGTGCCGAACTTTTACCCGAAACCTAAAGTCTATCTAACCTCCACCCCTACCTTATACTATCATCCATTTGCCTATCTAATAGCTGCTTAAATGCCCCTAATGAGGCCGACTCCACTACCCTCTCCGGCAATGCATTCCATGCCCCTACCACTCTCTGAGTAAAGAACCTACCTCTGACATCTCCCCAATATCTCCCTCCTTTCACTTTAAAACTATGTCCCCTCGTAAAAAGTCTCTGGCTGTCTACTCTATCTATACCACTGATCATTTTGTACACCTCTATCAAGTCACCTCTCATCCTTCGTCGTTCTAAAGAGAAAAGCCCTAGCTCTCTCAACCTTTCCTCATAAGACCTTCCCTCCATTCCAGGCAACATCCTGGTAAATCTCCTCTGCACTTTTTCCAACGCTTCCAGGAAAAATCCTGTAATGAGGTGACCAGAACTGCACACAATGCTCCAGATGTGGCTGAACCAGGCTTTTGTATAGCTGGAGCATAACTTCACGGCTCTTGAAATCAATCCCTCTATTAATGAAAGCTAACACACCATATGCCTTCTTAATAACTCTATCCACCTGGGTGGCAGCTTTCAGGGAACTGTGAACATGAGCCCCAAGATCCCTCTGCTCCTCCACACTGCCAAGAATCTTTCCATTAACCCTGTATTGTGCTTTCAAGTTTGTCCTTCCAAAATGAATCACCTCACACTTTTCAGGGTTAACCTCCATCTGCCACTTCTCAGCCCAGCTCTGCATTCTATCAATGTCCCTTTGTAACCTAGAACAGGCCTCCGCACTGTCCATAAAGTGATCCACCTTTGTATCGTCCGCAAACTTGCTAATCCACCCTTCCACTCCTTCATCCAAACATTACAGGATTGACCACTTGGAGAGTGAAGCTTTGTTGCTGACTTTACTAGAACGCATAGCAATGCAGTCAGCAAAACATCTTTACTGAACATTGCTACCTGTACGAAGTAGTCTTTCACTGACATACAAACATAGAAAGTAGGCGCAGGAGTAGGCTATCTGGCCCTACAAGCCTGGACCACGCTTCAGTATGATCATAGAATCTCAGTATCCCATTCCTGCTCTCTTCCCTTACCCACTGATCCCTTTAGCTACAAGGTCCTTGTCCAGCTCCCTCTTGAATATATCAAATGAACTGGCTGCAACAGCTTCCTGTGGAAGAGAATTCTGAGCACTCTGAGCAAAGAAATTCTTCCTCACAGAGTCATAGAGATATACAAAATAAAATAAACCCTTTGGTCCAGGTATCCTAAATAAATCTAGTCCCGTTTGTCAGCATTTGGCTCATATCCATCGATCAACATACCCATCCAGAAGCCTTTTAAACGTTGTAATTATACCAGCCTTCAACACCACTTCCTCCAGCAGCTCATTCCGTACATGCACCACCCGCTGTGTGAATAGGTTACCCCTTAAGTCACTTTTAAATCTTTCCCCTCTCACCTTAAACCTATACCCTCTAATTTTGGACTCCCCCACCTTGGGGGAAAAATATTGTCCATTCACCCTATCCGTGCCCCTCATGATTTTATAAACCCCTATAAGGTCACCCCTCAGCCTCCTATGCTTCAGGGAAAGTATCCCCAGCCTATTCAGTGTCTCCCCATAGCTCAAACCCTCCAACATCCTTGTAAATCTTTTCTGAACCCTTTCAAGT
>NC_063359.1:41005-64679 GCF_021869965.1 Rhincodon typus
ACAGATATGCTCGAACAGGTTGATGTTAGGAAGGAGGATGTGCTAGAAATTTTGAAAACATGAGGATAGATAGGTCCCCTGGGCCAGACAGGATATATCCAAGGTTCCTACAGGAAACGAGGGAAGAGATTTCTGCCCCTTTGGCAATGATCTCTGCGTCCTCACTGTCCACTGGAGTAGTACCATAAGATTGGACAGTGGCAAATGTCATTCCCTTGTTCAAAAAAGGAAATAGGGATAATCCTGGAAAGTACAGACCAGTCAGTCTTACTTCTGTGGTGGGCAAATTATTGGAGAAGATTCTGAGAGATAGTATTTATGATCATTTAGAAAAGGACAGTGTGATTAGAAATAGTCAGCATGGCTTTAAGAGGGGCAGGTCATGCATGACAAGCCTTATTGAATTCTTTGAGGATGTGACAAAACACATCGATGAAGGTAGAGCAGTGGATGTGGTGTATATAGATTTTAGCAAGGCATTTGATAAGGTTCCACATGGTAGGCTCATTCAGAAAGTAAGGAGGCATGGGATTCAGGAAAATATGTCTGTCTGGATATGAAATGGGCTGTCCAATAGAAGACAGAATGTGGTAGTAGATGGAAAGTATTCAGCCTGGAGCTCGGTGACCAGTGGTGTTCGCAGGGACCTGTTCTGTGACCTCGGCTCTTTGTGATCTTGAGAAATGACTTGGATAAGGAAGTGGAAGGGTGGATTAGTAAGTTTGCCAATGACACGAAGGTTGGTGGAGTTGTGGACAGCGTGGAGGGCTGTTGTAGGTTGCAACGGGACATTGACAGAAAACAGAGCCGGGCAAAGATGTGGCAGATGGAATTCAACCCAGAAAAATGTGAAGTGATTCACTTTGGAAGGTCGAACTTGAAAGCAGAATACAGGGCTATGGCAGGATACTCAGCAGTGTGGAGGAATAGAGTGATCTTGGGGTCCACGTCCATAGATCCCTCAAAGTTGCTATCCAAGTTGATAGGGTTCTAAAGAAAGCATATGGTGTGTTGCCTTTCATTGACAGGGGAATTGAGTTTAAGAGCAGCGAGGTTATGCTGCAGCTTTATAAAACTCTGGTTAGACCACACTTGGAATATTGTGTTCAGTTCTGGTCACCTCATTATAGGAATGATGTGGAAGCTTTAGAGAGGGTTCAGAGGAGATTTACCAGGATGCTTCCTGGACTGGAGGGCAGGTCTTATGAGGAAAGGTTGAGGGAGCTAGGGCTTTTTTCATTGGAGCGAAGAAGGATGAGGTGACTTGATAGAGGTATACAAGATGATGAGAGGCATGGATAGAGTTGATAGTCAGAGACATTTTCCCTGGGCGGAAGTAGCTATTATGAGGGGGCATAATTTTAAGGTGATTGGAGGAAAGTATGGGGAGATGTCAGAGGTAGGTTCTTTACACAGAGAGTGGTACATGCGTGGAATGCGCTGCCGACAGTGGAAGTGGAGTCAGATATTTCAGAAACATTTAAGCGACTCTTGGAAATGCACATGGAACATAGTAAAATGCAGGGTTTGCAGGGTAGATTGATCTTAGTAGGATAATAGGTCGGCACAACATCGTGGGCTGAAGATACTCTTACAATATTTAAGAAGCATCTGGACGAGCACTTAAAAATCGAGGGCATAGTAGGCTACGGACCAAGTGCAAGTAAAAGGGATAAGTGAAGTCTGGTTTTTGGGAGTTGGCACAGATATGGTGGGCCAAAGGGCCTGTTTCTATGCTGTACGATTCTATGATTCTGAGGCAGCTCACTACCATCTTCTCAAGGGCAACTAGGAACAGGTAATAAATGCTGGCCCAGCCAGCGACACCCATTTCCCATAAGTGAATAAAGAAAATATAAATCAGACCCTGAATTATTTTTGACATAAGATTAGATAGGGTGGACATTGGGAGCCTTTTTCCTCGGATGGTGATGGCTAGCACGAGGGGACATAGCTTTAAATTGAGGGGTGATAGATATAAGACAGATGTCAGAGGTAGGTTCTTTACTCAGAGAGTAGTAAGGGCGTGGAATGCCCTGCCTGCAAAAATAGTAGACTCGCCAACTTTAAGGGCATTTAAATGGTCATTGGATAAACATATGGATGATAATGGAATAGTTTAGGTTAGATGGGCTTCAGATTGTTTTCACAGGTTGGCGCAACATCGAGGGCCGAAGGGCCTGTACTGCGCTGTAATGTTCTATGTTCTATGTTCTATAAACCAGAATCAATAGGAATGCAAACTTGAATCACTCTCATTGTGAAGGGGATTATTCTAAGTTCGATTCAGAATGCATCTATTTTTGGAAAGAAATGAACCTGAAACTGAATCAGAGTCGATACCATTTTCAACTCATTGAATCTGCAAAAGATTACTTCTGATAGGACAATGTAGTTTATCCAAATCAAAGATGAATCATTGTGAAAATGCAGCTGAATCATTGAAAATTCAAAGCTGAATTGTGTTCTGGGAATGATTCTGAATTCAATCTATAATGCTTCAGAAGTGAATTGTAATGGATCAGAATTCAAACATGACTCATTGAATATATGAATCAGCATCAATACAATTTTGAATCTGAACTAGTGTGAATATGAATCAGAATCAATATCACTTCAAAGCTGAATAGGTCTCATTGTGAAAATGAACCATTCTGTGTTTGATTCAGAATCCTTTTAATGTAACGGCAATGGAGTTCTATTTCCACACTATAGGGATTCTATGATTCTATGATGATTCTATGGGACTAAGAGTGCTGAGAACATAAGCCTTCAGGCTTGGTGTCTTAATGAGTGGAGCTTTTGTAATAAAATATCTGAATTAGTTGCACAGATGGACATAAGTCAGTGTGATCTAGTTGGGATTACATAGACGTGATTGCAGGCTGACCAGGGATGGGAACTGAACTGAATATTCAAGGGTATTCAGTTTTTAGGAAGGACAGACAAAAAGGAAAAGGAGTTGGGATAGTATGTTAGTTAAAGAAGAAATTAACGCAATTAAAGGTAGGATATTAGATCTGGTGAAGTAGAATCTGTATGAGTAGAGCTTAGAAACAACAAAAGGTAGAAAACTCTAATGGGGACGGCCTATAGACCTCCAAATTGCTGTCATAATGATGGGGAAGGCATTAAACAGGAAATTAGAGACACAGTAATAAAGGCACAGCTGTAAGTATGGGAAGCTTTAATCTGCATATGAATTAGACAAAGCAAATTAATAACAACACCACTGAGGAATTCTTGGAGGGTGTACATGATGATTTTCTGCATTAATATGTTGAGGAACCAAATAGAGAACAGGTCGTCCAAGAACGTATATTGTGTAATGTGAAAGGCAGCCTCACTGCGTAAGGCCCCTTGCAGAGGAATAACCATTATGTGTTAGAATTCGTCATTAAGATGGAGAGTGATGTTGTTGATTCTGGGACTTGGGTCCTGGATTTAAATAAGGAAACTACAATGATATGAGGTGCAAGCTGGTTATGAAATATTTGGATCATACTTAAAGGGATGACAGTGAATAGGCAATGGCAAGCATTTTAAGAGTGGATGGAGGAAATGTAACAATTGTTCATTCCTGCCTAGCACACAAAACTAAAATAGGAAAGGTTAACCAGTCCATATCTAACAGGTGAAATTAGAGATAGTATTAGATCCAAGGAAAGGGCAGGCAAAGGGGCAGAACAAAAGAACTGATTATTACTTAAATGGAGAATAAACTGTAGAACACTGCAACAAAAGGGGCTTGGTTGGGAGTGTGGGGTCCTTGTGCACAAAACACAGAAAGCTAGCGTACAAGTGCAGCAGGTAATCAGGAAGGCTAATGAAATTTTGGCCCTTATTTCAAAGATGTCGTAGTATAAGAGTAGGGAAGTCTTACTGACATTGTACAGAGTGTTGGTGAGACCACATCTTCAGTACTGTGAGCTATTTTGTTCCTCTTATTTAAGAAAATATATCATTTCATTGGAGGCAGTTCAGAGAAGGTTTGCAAGGATGATCCCTGATATGGTGGGATTGTCTTATGAGCAAGAGCTAAACAGGTTGAGACTCTACACATTGGAGTTTAGAAGAGTGATCTCATTGAAATATAAAGGAGTCTTAAGGACTATGACAGGATGCTCACTTTGCTCAGAGGATGTTTCCCCTCATGGATGAATCTAGGGCCAGAGGGCAGATTCTCTGAATAAAAGTGTCCAATTTAAGACTGTGATGAGGAGGAATTTCTTCTTTCAGAGGGTTGAGAGTCTTTGGAATTCATTACTATGAGACAGCTACGGAGGCAGAGTCCTTGTGTATATTTGTTAGGTTCTTAATCAGTAGAGGAATCATGGATTTTGGGGAAAATGCAGGAAAGTGGATATGAAGAATGTCAGATCAGCCATGATTCAATTGAATGGCAGAGCAGACTTGAGGGATTGACCAGACTACTCTTGCTCCTATTTCTTACGGTCTTATGGAACAGAGGGATTAGGGAGCCCCATCGATGAATCACAAAAGACTGGCATCCAAATTTGGCAGATAACAGGGAAGACAAAAGGAACAAAAGGAATGTTGTCCTTAATTTCAAAGTGAATGGAATATAAAAGTAGGGAAGTGTTGCTAAAACTATCCGGATGCATTACAATGTGGTTTGGCAACTGCTCTTTCCAAGACCACAAGAAACTACAGAGAATCATTAACACAGCTCAGTCCATCACACAAACTAGCCTTCCATCTATTGACTGCATCTGTATTTCCTGCTACCTCGGGAAAGCAACCAAAATAATCAAGGACCCCTCCGACCCCTGTTGTATTCTCTTCCACCCTCTTCTGCGGGCAGAAAATAAAGAAATTTGAATACACATATGAATAGATTGAAGAACAGCTTCTTCCCTGCTGTCATCAAACTTTTGAATGGATGTCCAAAATGTTAATTCTGATCTCTCTCTCTTTCTCTCTGCACCTTCTCTATGGCTGCAACACTGTTATGTACTCAGTTCTGCTACCCTGATGCTATCTTTTTATGGTAGGATCTGCCAGTATAGCACGCAAAACAACATTTTTCACAGTATCTTGGTACATGTGACAAAATAAATCAATCAACCTTACAAGGCACTCATCAGACCATAGCTGGAATACTGCAAATAATTTTAGGCCCCTTAGAAGGACATACTGGCATTGGAGACAGTCCAGAGAAGGTTAACTAGGCTGATAACAGCTTTGGACGGACTATCTTATTAGGAGAGGTTGAGTAGGTTTGCCCCGTACTTATTAGAATACAGAAGAATCAGAGATGACCTTATTGAAACATACAAGATTCCTGGAGAACTTACCAGAATAGATGCAGAAGTTTTTTTTCTCCCTTGTGGGAGGTTGTAGGACCAGAGAGCATAATCTTGGAATAAGGGGTCACACATTTAAAACAAAAATGAGCAATTTCTTCTCTCAGAGGGTTATGAATCTGTGGAATTCTTTACCACAGAGGGCTGTTGAAGCATCTTTTATCACATTTAAAGCTGGGATACATGGATTTTTAGTTAGTAAGGAATTAAGTGTTATGGAGAAAAGATAGAAGAGTGGAGATGAGGATTAATAGCTATAATCTCACTGAATGACAGAGTAGACTTTATGGGCTGAATAACCCTACATTGGCTCCTATGTCTTACAGTTTTAATACAATTGACAGAAATGCTGGAGTAAAAGCTTGATAATCAGACACCCTGTTATATTATATTTACAAGAAATACTTCACTGTACAACTCTTAGAATAAGTATCCCACTGTACAACATTATAGATAAACACACAATTGTGCAATACAAACAACAGATAAACCATTGTGCAACACTAAGGATAAATGTCCTGGTTATACAGTACTATTGATCAAAATACAATTGTGAAATACTAAGGCCACACACCTAACTGTATATACTTTGGATAAATACACCACTGTACATTACTGAGGACAAATACCCCATTATACAATATTAAGCACAGGCACCCCAAAGTACATCACTGATGACAAATACCCCTCTGTCCAAGACATGAGGATAAATACCCCTCTGGACAATCCTGAAAACACATACCCCACTGATTAGTAATCAGAACAAGTACATCCCTATGCAATGCTGAAGAGACATATCCCATACCACTGTAAGGTATTTATGGGGTGTGGTATCTGTTCTGAGTATTATACGATGGGGTTTTTATCCTTCAGGTTGTACAATGGAGTATTTATCTTTAGTGCTGTAGATTGATTGTATTTATTCCATTATTATACAGTGGTGGAACTGATGCCAAGTGTGGTATAAAACAGTATTTGCACAGAGGGATATTTGTCCTAGTGAGATATAGGGGTCTATCTGTACTCAGTATTGTATCATCCACAGATGGCAATAAATAAATGACTGTACAATACAGTTGACAAAAATGCCACTGCAGAATTACTTACAACAAATGCCCTACCGGCCAAATCCTGGGATAAATATACCATTGTACGTTACTGAGAACAATTACTGTACTGTGCAATACTGTGCATATATACCTCTCTATACATCACTAACACTCCCACATACACCAATGTATAACCCTGAGGATTAGTGACCCCACTCTGCAACACTGAGGATAAATAACCTACTCTACAACACTGAGGATAAATACTCCACTGAGGATAAATACTCCACTTAACACTGTGAATAAATACCCTGCTGAACAACACTGAGGATAAATACCCCTCTGAACATCACTGTGAATAAATACCCCACTGAACAACACTGTGGATAAATACTCCACTGAACAACACTGTGGATAAATACTGCACTATATGATACTAATGATAAACACTGCATGGGGCAATATTGAAGGTAAATACAATGCTGAAGTAAAATATCCAACTTTTCAACACAAAATATATACTCAACTGCGCAATGTTGAGGGTAAACACTCCACTGTAGAACAGCAAGTATATAGATCCCACTTTACAATACTGCACATAAATACCCCATTGAACAACACTGGGGATAAGTATCCCACAGTATGATACTTAGACCACTGATTAATACTAAGCACAGCCAGATCACTGTATAATACTGAGCACAGCTGGGCCACTGCATAATACTGAGGATAAATACTCCACTATATCATTGTGAAAACAGATACTCCACTGTAAAACTTTGAGGATAAATACCAAACTGTGCAATACTGAGGTTACATTTCTTACTGTACAAAACTGAGGATAAATAATCCACAATACATATTGAGAATAAACACACTCACTCTACAATACAGAGGAGAAATATCCTGAAGTACAATAGTGTGGATAAACACCCCACATTACAAAACTGAGGATAAGTAATCAATTACAGTGAAATGGACCACTGTGAAATACAGAGAATCAATATCAGACTGAATTTACCAGGCTGACTCCAGGGATGGCTCGAAGGGCCAAATGGCCTCCTCTTGCTCATATCTTCTAACTTTCTACGTTTCTATGTTTCTAAGAACATAGGTTAAATAAGAGGTTAAATAGACCACAGTGCAATACCCAAGTTAAATATCCCACTGCACACTACTGAGAACAGATGTGCAAACTGTACAATACTGAGGACAAATATCTTACTAGTCAACACTGAGAATAGATACCTCACTGTAAAGTAGTGAGGATAAATACTCTACTGCACAAACAGTAAATATCTCACTGTACAGTAATGTGGATGCATACCTCACTGCACTACACTAAGAGCAGAAACCCAACTATGCAATACTGAACATAAATACAGAATAAATAAATCAACAGGACTTATACAATTAAAATTAGGGCTTTGGGCAGTATTGTAGAACATAGAAACCTAGGGGTTCAGGAACATAATTTTTGAAGTTTGTATCTCACATAGGTAGAGTTGTTGAAAAGGTGTTTAGCGTGCTCGCCTTTGTTGCTCAAACCTTTGAGTACAGGAGTTAGGATGTTATGTTGAGGTTGTACAGGACATTGATGGGCCTCTCCTGGAGTATTGTGTCCTTCTAGGAAGGATATTATTAAGTTGAAGAGGGTTCAGAAGAGATTTACTGAGATGTTGCTTGGAATGGAGGGTTTGAGTTACAAGGAGAGGCTGAATAGGCTGGGACTTTTTTTACTGGAGTGTCGGAGGTTGAGGGGTGACCTTATAGAGATTTATAAAATTTGAGGAGTATAGATAAGGTGAAAGTGTCTTTTCCCTAGGGTGAGGGATTTCAAGACCAGGGGACATATTTTTAAGGTGAGAGGAAAAAGATTTAAGAAAAATATGAGGGCTTTTTTTTACACAGAGAATGGTTCATGTTTTGAATGAACCTCCAGAAGAAGTGATGGATGTGGATACAGTTACAATGTTTAAAAGACATTTAGATAAGTCGATGAATAAGAAATATTTGGAGGGATATATGCCAAGTGCAGGCAGGTGGGATTAGTTCAGTTTGAGTTTATGGTTGGCTTGGATTGGTTGTTCTGTGCTGTATGACTCTATCACTCTATAACAGGATGAAAGTGGAACTTATCCACAATGCCCAGGAGGAAAATCCCTCTGTCATTTCAACAATCAGATTTATCCTCTTATTGTAAATAGTCACAATGGTCATGTTCTTGAAATCTCTTTGTCCCAGAGACCACTGATGAACTGATGGAGGTATGATGTGAGCTGATAGCCAATAGACCTCAGTGGTGTGCACCTCATTTTGTGCAAAAACTTTGTTTTTCATCTGTCGGATGGCTCACTTGAGCTAATCGATGGTTGGTGGATGATTGAGGGAATCAATGTGATTGATTCATGGTGAATCATGACTGGTGGCTTGGAGAGCTCCTATACATTGGGATCCTGGTGCAGGAGGAGTTTGAAATATTCCTTACATTGCTGAAGGATAGATCATTCTCTTTGAGAAGTCAGGAATCACCCTGTGATCATTATGGATTTTTTCCATAGATTACTTTAGTTGCCTGGAAGTAGTTGCGCATGTCATGTTGCCCCACTGCACATTGCTGAGGGCAGATACTCCATTGTACAATACTATGAACAGATAACCCAACGTGAAATACTGAGGACAGGCACATCATTGTACAATATGACAGTATGGTGTCTCAGTAGTTGGCACTGATGTCTCTCAGCACCAGAGACCTGCATTTAATTCCACCCTTGGGCACCTGTCTGTGTGCAGTTTGCACATTCTCCCTTGTGTCTGCGTGGGTTTCTATCAGGTGCTCTGGTTTCCTCCCACAGTCCAAAGGTGTGCAAATTAGATGGGTCGGCTATGCTAAACTACCCATAGTGTTCAAAGCTGTGTAGGTTAGGTGTATTAGCCATGGGAAACCAGACACCGCACAGTACAATACTGAGGGAAAATTTACCACTATACAATATTAGTGACAGATACCCCACTACTATACTGAGGACAAATACACCACTGTTCAAGACCGATATATGCCCCTCATTACAATAATGTGTAGATACCCCATTGTATAATATTGAAGATAAATATGCCATTAAATACTTTCTGGTGTGGATTAATGATTGGCTAACAGTCAGAACAGAGAGAGTAGGTTAGGGTACTACAAGGATCAGTACTTGGCCCCCTCCTGTTCACAATCTATATTACTGATTAGGAGATGGGGATCAAATGTCGTATTTCCAAATTTGTGGATGAGACAAAACTCAGTGGGAACATACGTTGTGAGGAAGAATTAAAGGGGCTTTAGGAGGATTTGCAGAGGCTTAGTGATTAGCAAGAACTTGGCAGACGCAATATTATGTGGAAAAATGAGAGGTTATTTGCTTTTGTAGGAGGTCCAGATGTGCTCTGCATCGCTTAAATTGGAAAGGGTTGGAAACTAAAAATTTAGAAAGGGACCTAGGTGTCCTTGTCAATACGTCACTGTAGGTGGAGTAAGCTATTAGAAAGACTAATGGAATGTTAACTTTTAGGGAAGAGGATTTGACGACAGGAATAGTAAGATGCTGCTTTAATTGTATAAGAGCTTAGTTAGACCACACATGGACTATTGTGCGTGCAGTTTTGTTGCCGCTATCTCAGGAAAGATATTGTCACCATGGAGGAGGTGGAAGAAAGGTTCACCATACTTCTTCCCACCAGAATGGCGGGACTGTCCTATGAAGAGATATTGGGCAAATTATGCCTGTACTCTCTAGAGTTTCAAGGAACGAGGGGTGATCTCAATGAAACTTAGAGATAGAGTATGCAGATAAGCTGTTTCTCCTAGTTGGGGAATCTAAAAACAGTGGGCACAATTCAAAATAAGAGGGATTCCAAGATGAAGGGAACTTTTTTTACCACGGGCTGTCAATCTTTGGGATTCTCTATCACAGAGAGCTGTGGAAGCTTAGTCTTTGAGTATGTTTAAGGTAAAGATTGATAGATTTCTGATTACCAGGGTTATGGGGATAGGTTGAGTAAAAGGCATAGAAGCGTTTGATCAGCCATGATCCTATTGAATAGTGGACTGAATGGCCTACTTATGTTCATTTTCTTTTATTCTGTACAACACTGTGAATAGATACCATGCTATACAATACCGAGGCCAAAACCTCAACTTTATAAAATTGAGGATAAACATCATACTGTACAATACCTACAACAGATACCGTACCGTCCAGTGCTGTGGACCTCACTGTATAGTGTCTAGGATAGACATCCCACAGTACAATGTTATTTTCTTTCTTGGTTACACCGTGTTTGAGCTTCCACTCATCTCCCTGTTCATTGAACAAAGAACAAACAATAAAGAATTGTACAGCACAGGAATAGGCCCTTTGGCCCATCAAGTCGCACCGACATGATGCCAGTCTAAACTAAAATCTTTTTCTCTCTATTCCCTATTCATGTATCTATCAAGATGACCTTACACATTGCTACTGTCTCTGCTTCTACCATCCCCTCTGTCAGTCCATTCCAGGAATTTATCACCCTCTGCGTAAAAAAAACTGCCTCTCACATCTCCTTTAAACTTTCCCCCTTTTTCCCTAAATCTATGTCCCCCAATAAGTGACATTTCTACCTTTGGAAAAAGACTCTAACCTATTCTACCTATTCATGCCTCTCATAATTTTGTAAACCATTATTGGATCACCCCTTAGCCTCTGACATTCAAGAGAAAACAAACCAAATTTGTCCATTCTGCCCATAAAGTTAATATCCTCTGAACAAGGTAACATCCTTGTAAACCTTTTCTGTACTCTCTCCAAAGCCTCCACATCCTTCTGATAGTGTGGCAACCAGAACTGTCTGTAATATTCCAAATGTGACCTTACTAAAGTTCTATAGAGCAACATGGCTTGCCAACTTTTATACTGTATGCCCCGAACTATGAGGTCAAGCATGCCATATGCCTTCTTGACCACCTTATCCACTTGCATTGCCACTTACAGGGAACTGTGGACCTGTACACTTAGGTCCCTCTGTTTACCGATGCTCCTAAGAGTTCTGCCATTTACTGCATACTTCGCTCCTGCTTTAGACTTTCCAAAATGCATCACCTCACATGTATCCAAACTAAATTCCATCTGCTGTTTCTCTGCCCAAGTCTCCAGCCTATATGTATCCTGCTGTTTCCTCTGGCAGTCCTCCTCAATATCCACAGTTCCCTTTGTATTCTATTCACATTGGTTGTAGTGACGTAAACATTTAGAATTTGATGAATGTATTAAGTGTGTTTGAAGTTGGCAGAATTTTCTGGGCCTCTCCACATCACTGCATCCTGTTCAGAAGCAGATGATCCTGTTCATTGACAAGCAAACACAACATATTGCTATTCTTGATCTGTTTAACTTTGCCCATTGATCCTGCCTACATGAATTTGATTACTCCTTTTACAATTAAGCAGGTTAAGCAAGCCCAGACATCAAACTTTTCTTACTTTCTTCACAACTGGTTTGAATAAATTCCTTTTTAAATATCTGTGTTGTTATAGACTGTTGTTTGTATCAAACTAATCAAAACTGTTCTGAGGAAGGGTCACCGGACCCGAAACGTTAACTCTGTTTTCTCCTCCAAAGATGCTGCCAGACCTGCTGAGCTTTTCCAGCAACTTTGTTTTTGTTCCTGATTTACAGCATCCGCAGTTCTTTTGGTTTTTAATCAAAACCTTTGTTCATTTCACGTCACCATCAGTGAGAAACTTGGAGATGCAGAATAACTTCAAAGGAAGGTGGGGAGTAAAGATGAGAAAAAGCTTCAGGTAATTAAAACTGTATTGTAAAATATGCTCTGAATTCTTGCCTGCAACTATCATTATCATAGAGGAATGATGAAGTGCAGAGTATGTAGATTCTGAGAAACGTTGTGACAGATTTTGTCAAACTGAGGCAATAATGCACCCACGGGAAAGATAGAGATTTCCTTCCACTTTCCCAAGCAGTAGTGACAGAATCATTCTAATTATATGGGGCAGATTAAACAGTAAAAAGAATTGGTCAGTTTGAGTTTGGGATTTTGTTAAACTCAGTAAATGTCAACAAATCTGCAAGATAACAGGCTGGATTAGCAGCTATTTTGAGGTTAGCTGGCTGATTACAAAGATAACTGCCTGCAGACCTTTTGAATCAAATTCCCTAAAGTGGAGAAAGAGGCCATTCAGCCCATTGAGTGTGCACTGACCCTCTGAAGAGTTCCTACCCAGATAACCCCATCCTACCCCTGTAAACCCTGCATTTACCATGGCTAATCCACCTAACCTGCACACCTTTGGACTGTAGTAAGAAACCAGATCATCCAGTGAAAACTGATGCAGACACAGGAAGAGCATACAAACTCCACACAGACAGTCACCCAAAGTTGGAATTAAACCTTGGTCCTTGGAGCTGTGAGGCAGCAGAGCTCACCACTGAGCCACCGTTCCACCTTAGCTGTCCTGGTAGTCAGATCTTCCTGGCTTTGTTGCAACAATCGGCATATTTCAAGGTCCCAGTCTACATGGTGAAGGATGCAATAAAGCTTGGGGCAGTTGCCTCCATGACACAATGGGGAAAGAACCCTTTCCAAGGTCTTTTGCCAAAAGTAAGATAGGGGTCCGTTCAGTTCTCAGACCTCCCCACAAGTCAAAAACACTTTTCCTACATGAACTTAAAACATCTTTTGCTTGCAATTGTACGGCAGCCCTGTTAGATGTCAAATTCCAATATATCGTTTGTGTGTGTTTCTTTCTTTCTGTTTGCAAAGATGGAATGGATTGAGAACCTTGTTTGTGTACTTATGGATAATTTTTTATGAATATATTTTTGCAATTAAAAAAAGTGCAATGATGCCAAGGAGAGCTGGCAAAGACTAGCTGATGTGCTCAGGTCAGTGTTCAAAGATCTTAAACTGTTCAACAAAGATCATAAGTGTGCATTGGGTGGGTAAGGGTGTGCCTGAATGAACAATGGTTTGGTGAATGAGGTTTGAAGGGAGACCAAAAAGGAGAAGGTTCATTCAGGATGGCACCAAAAACATAGAGACAGTTTTTCAGGGATGTGTAAAAATGAAGCTGAGGCCTCAAAGGACAAACCTCATTTACTGTGTCACATCCAGTCCCTCCACCACCAATGCTCAGTAGCACCAATGTTTAATGTCTACAAGATGCCCTGCAGAAATTCACCAAACATCCTTAGATAGTACCTGCCAAACCTATGACCACTTTCATCTAGAAGGACAAGAGTAGCAGATACACCACCACGTTCAAGTTCCCCTCCAAGCTCCTCACCTTCCTGACTTGGAAATATATAGCCATCCCTTCAGTCACTAGGTCAAAATCATGGAATGCCCTCCCTAATGGCATTGTAGGTCAACCCACAGAAGGTGGACTGCAGCAGTTCAAGAAGGCTACTCACCCCCACCTTCTCAAGAGCAACTAGGAACAGGCAATAAATGATGGCCAGCCAGCAATGCCCACGTCCCAGAAATAAATAAAATAAACAAAAACAGAAATTGCTGGAAAAGCTCAGCATGTCTGGCAGCGTCTGTGAAGAGAAATCAAAGTTCCCATTTCAGATCGAGTGACCCTTCTTCAGAACATTTTGGGTCACTCAACCTGAAATGTTAACTTTGATTTCTCTCCACAAATGCTGCCAGAGCTGCTGTGCTTTTCCAGCAATTTCTCTTTTTGTTTCTGATTTAAAACATCTGCACCTGTTCTTACATTTTTTTATTTGCTAAGTGATGAGTTATAAAATGTCATTAACTGTCTAAAAGTGTGGATCATAGCTATCATCTGACTGTTTTTACTGGGCTAAGAATTTGCAGTGATCTGGAACAGGTTGACCCTGTTAACTATGAGGTTCTTGATTGGCATTGTTAACCTGGGTAAAGCCTTAGCTAAACAATATAAACAAGTGATTAGAATCCCCTCAGTTGGGGACTGTCTCTGAGCTGGCTGACTACAGCCAGTGTACTGTGCACAAGTAAATAAACGGACACCAGCCTCTGTGCAGTTATTTCAGAATTAATGTAAGATAAGGACACAAAGTCAATTTCTTCCAGCTTTAGGGTTAAAAAGAATTAAGTTTAATCAGCTGTTCAGACATGTTGTGGTACACCTCATTTGCAGATGAGATTTGAACCCGGACCTAAGCTCTTCATGGAGAGGAGCTGATTAGGTAAACTGGTTCAGTCTCGTTCTCACACTGAGGTTTCAAATAGTATAAATGCAAGTGGAGTGGAAATTTCAAGCAGATTGAACTTGGTGAATGGTGAGCTGCAAAATGTCAACATATTTCTAAAGTGCGACCTACAGCTAGCATTGAACTTTTTTTTATTGGACTAAGAATCAAATGAAGGTAAGAAAATAAAGTTTCTCCTGGCATTGGACAGAGTAAACTAGCTCTTCTGGAGAGTAAATATAGAAAATGTTGGAGAAACTCAGCAGGTCTAGAAACATCTGTGGAGAGATAATATTTTGGGTCCAATATGACTTTTTGGTTCTGAAGAAGTCATACCAGGTTCAAAATATTAACTCTCCACAAATGTTGCCAGACTGCTGTGTTTGTCCAGCATTTTCTGCTTTTATATCAGATTTCCAGCACCCTCAGTAATTTTGCTTCTATTGGAGAGTAACTGATTAATTGCTTAGATTCAGTCTAGTTCTCGCTAGTAAAAGCCAAAAGAACTGCGGATGCTGTAAATTAGGAACAAAAACAAAGTTGCTGGAAAAGCTGAGCAGGTCTGGCAGCATCTGTGAAGGAGTTAACGTTTTGGGTTCTAAGAAAGGGTCACCGGATCCAAAATGTTAACTCTGTTTTCTTCTTCACAGATGCTGCCAGACCTGCTGAGCTTTTCCAGCAACTTTGTTTTAGTTCTCTCTGGTGCCAGGTCTACAACGAGAAGCAAATAGGACAACAGTACAAAGAAACATTAGGATGATTAAAAATGGCAAAAAGGCAAACTAAAGGCTTTGTATCTAAATACATGAAGCATTCAGAATTAGTAGAGGAACTGATAGTGCAAATCGAGATAAATGGATATGATCTCACAGCCATTATGTAGGCATGGTTATAAGGAGAGCAAAACTGGGAACTTAATATCCAGGGATATTTGACATTTTTGAAAGACAAGAGGATGGAAATTTGGTGGGGTAACACTGTTACTAAGGGATGAAATACGAAAGTTGTGAGAGATCATCTAGGCTTGGATGATGGAGAGTTCATTTGTGCGGAGGCAAAAACCCACATGAGGAAGAGTTAGTGTATAGACTTCCAAACAGTTGCCACGCTGTTGAAAAAGTTATAAATCAACAAAAAAAAGGGACGATGTAAAAAAAGAGCAATAACTATGGGTGAATTTAATCCTCATGGATTGGTGCAATAGCTCAGTGTTGCCTTGCACTGCCAGGGAACGAAGTTTGATTCCAGCCTTGGGTGACTGTCTGTGTGGAATTTGTAATGTTCTCCCCATGTTTGCATGGGCTTGTGCCAGGTGCCCGGGTTTGCTCCCAGAATCCAAAGACCCAAAGATTAGTCTATTGTTTGAAAAATGTTGAAATTGATTATTAAGGAAGTAATAGCAGCACATTTAGAAAGTCTTAATATAATCAAGTAGAATCAGCACTGCTTCATGAAAGGGAATTCATGCCTCACTAATTTATTAGCTTTTTGAGGAAATCTCAACCAGAGTGGATAGAGGGGGATCAACAGATTTGTTGAAATTAGACTTCCAGAAGGTGTTTTACAAGGTACCTGACACGTTTAAATCATAAGATAAAAGCTCAATGCATTGGAGGTAGCATTTTGGCATGGATTGAGAATTGGCTAATGGGCAGGAAACGGCGTGTGGGAATAAGGGGTTCTTTTTCAAGTTGATGACCCATGACCAGTAGGGTTAGAACAAGGGTCATGCTGGGAATGCAACTGTTTACAATATGTATTAATAACTGAGGAAGGAAACAAGTGTACTGTAGCTAAATTTGCAAATGATATAAAAATAAATGGAAAGGCAAGTTGCAAGAGGGATACAAACAGTTTAACAGAGAGATATTGACAAGAGGGCAAAAAGTTGGCAATTGGAGTCAACTTGAAAAAAAATGTGAAATTGTTCAATTTGGATGGGATAACAAAAGAACAGACTATTATTTAAATGGAGAAATAAACTTCACAAAGCTACAACGCAAAGGGACTTGTGCACGAAATACAGAAAACTAGCACACAGGTGCAGCAGGCAGTCAGGAACGCTAATGGAATGTTGACCCTTACTTCAAGGGTGTTGGAGTATAAGAGTAGGGAAGCCTTAATCTAACTGTACAAGGTGTTGGTGAGACCACATCTAGAGTACAGTGAGCAGTTTTGGTCCCCTTATTGAACAAAAGATATTATTTCATTGGAGACAGTTTCAAAAAAAGTATGCCAGGTTGATCCCTGGTATGGAAGGGTTGTCTTATGAGCAAAGGCTAAATGGGTTGGGAGTTTAGAAGAATGCGAGATGATCTCATTGAAACATATAGGATTCTTAAGGGGCTTGACAGAGTAAATGCTGAGAGGATGTTTCCCGTCATGGGAGAAGTCTAGGACCAGAGGGCATATTCTCAGATTAAAGGGGTGGCAATTTAATACTGCGATGAGAACAAATTTCTTCTTTTCAGAGGGTTATGAGTCTTTGGAACTCTTTGCCACAGATAATTGTGGGGGACAGAGACCCTGTCACATTTAAGGCTGAGATAGATTCTTGATCAACAGGGGAATCAAGGGTTAAGGGGGAAAGTCATGAAAGTGGATGTGAGGAATGCCACATTAACCAGATCCTAATGAATGGCAGAGCAGGCTCAAGGGGCAAAAGAGCCTACTCCTGTTCCTATTTCTTATGGTGTTATAGCACTTCACAATCTATTTCACAACTTGGATGTGGGGACTAGCTGTAATACTTCCAAATTTTCTGATGGCACCTAACTGGGTGGGGCTGTCTGTTGTGATGAGGATGTAAGGAGGATTCAGACAGACTGTACAATTGTGCTAGATGGAATGTAATGTAAATAAATGTAGCATTATTTACTTTGGCAGAAAGAAAGATAAAGCAGAATATGTGCTAAATAGTGAGCGGTTAGGAATTGCGGATGTCCTTGTCCATGCCTGTGGGTACAGCAAACAATTAGAAAGGCAAACAGAATGTTTGCATTCATTTGAGCTGATTTGAGAGCAGTAGTAAAGGCATCTTGCTGCATTTGTATAGAAACTTGGTAAGTTCTCTCTTACTCTATTGTGTACAGCTTTGGTTTCCTTAACTAAGGAGGGATATAGTTTCCAATGAAGGCACATCAGATTAATCCTGGGAAGGTAGGATTGTTTTATGAGGAGTGATCGAAGAAACCAAGTTTTAATTTTCTAGAATCTAGAAAAGGAAGGGTGGCCTCATTGAAACTTAAAAAAATCTTACAGGGTCAACGTCAATAGGATGATTTCCCTGGCTTGTGACTCTAGATAAGGATAAGGAACAGGTCATTTCTTCAGAGGGTGGTGAATCTTCAGGAGGTTGTGGAAGATCAACAGTTGAGCAAGTTCAAGACAGAACTCGATAGGCTTCTGAAAACTAATGACTTTAAGCGACATGGAGATATGTGAGAAAATGACATTGAGGAGTTGCTTACCTACGATCTAGACTGGCAGGGCAGGGTTTATGGGCTGTACGGCCTATTCCTGTGTTCATCCAACCATTTAAACATTATTAGCCACACATATGGCAGATACTACAGATCACACTCTGGACCTATCAGCAATTTCATAAGCCATTGAGCTTGAGGAAAAGCATGTCATCCTCAATCCCACCTCATTTACTAATGTCCTGTAGGTAAGGAAACTACCATCCTTACCTGGCCTACATGTGACTCCAGACCCACAGCAATGTGGTTGATTCTTAACTGCCCTCTGGTCAGTTAGGGATGGTCAATAAATGCTGCCTAGCCAGCGACGCCCTCATCCTGTTAATGAATAAGGAAAAAAAAATCCCATGACTCTATCAAAGAAGGAAGAGAGGGTGGGTGAGTGTGGAGTGGAAGAGACAAGAGAGTGAATAATTGAATGGGGAGTGGACAGTGGTGGATAGTTGGATCAGATGTGTGGTTTGGAGTTTGCCTATCATTGATTACGCAGTTAATCACAGACCCACATTAGAAATTAAACAGTGGGAGAACAGTGGAGCAACTTTTAAGGGAAATCAAAATCAGAGAGAAGGAAGTTTATAGTTAAATAAAGGGAAAGCAAGTGGACAGGAGCAATGTTGGCCCAATAAAGTTTGAAAGTGGGATATTGTCAATGACTTTGAGAAATGGCAGACATGTTGAAAAATTAATGTGCCTCTGTATTAACAGTAGAGAAAGAGGATAACTTACCAGAACTCCCAAGGAAATTAATAATGGGAATAGGGAACAGGGACTTAATAAAATTAACATTAAGCAAAATATTGATGATAAGGAAATTATTAGAATTAAGGAGTTAGAAATCCCCAAGACCTGATGCTTTCTGTTCAAGAGTATTAGAGGAACTAAGGGACTACACTGTAGATGCCCTAACCATAATCTTTCAGACTTCCCTAAACATAGGATTATCACACTGGACTGGAAAATTGCACATGTCGCTCTGTTTTTTAAGAAGGGTGAAAGAGGAAAACCAGGGAATTACAGACCATTTAGCCTAACAAGTGTAATAAGGAAACTGTTGAAGTCTATAATCAAGGATGGGGTAAGTGAACATCTCAAAATTTCAGTTAATCAGGCACAGCCAGCATGGATTCATGGCAGGTAGGCCAAGCCTGACAAACTTTATTGAATTTTTGCAGAGGTAGTAAAGGAATATCTATGGATGTTGTTTGAATGGACTTCCAAAACACACTTGCTAAATTTCCACATAAGTTGATAGCATAAAATTGCAACAGGATATTGATAAACTAAGTAAATGGGCAAAACTATGGCAGACGGAGTTCAATGGAAGCAAATCTGAGGTTAGCTATTTTGTACTGAAAAAGGATGAGTCAGGGTACTTTCTAAATTGTATGAAATTAAATATGATGGATGTCCAAAGAGACTGGGGGTTCAGGTGCATAGATCTTTAAAGTGCCAGGAACATGTGCAGGAAATAATCAAGAAAGCTTTATATCTAGAGGACTGGAGTATAAGGATGCAGAAGTTTTGCTGCAGTTTTACACAACTCCGGTTAGACCCATATTGGAGTGCCGTGAGTAGATCAATACACCACACCTTAGGAAGGACATATTGAAGGAGTATAATGTAGGTTTACAAGAATGAAGTGTGGACTTCAGGCTTGAAGTTATGAGGATATATTATAGAAATGCTAGGCAGCACAGTGGCTCAGTGGCTAGCACTACTGTCTCATAGAGCTAGAAACCCAAGTTTGATTCGAGCCTTGGATGACTGTCTTTCTGGAGTTTGCATGTTCTCCCCATGGCTGCGTGGGTTTCTGCCAGGTGCTAAAGCTTTCTCCCACAGTTCAAAGATGTGCAGGATTTGCACCGTAGTGTCCAAGGATGTTTGGCTAGGTAGATTAACCAGGGTAAATGCACGGTTATAGGCTTGGGGGTACAGGGACTGGGTGGGATGCTCTTCGGAGGATTGGTGTGGACTTGATGGTGATAGATTTGAGAAAGGGGGCAGAGCAATGACACCCGGCTGTCCTTATTCATGCCGGTGTAACATAAATAAAGAAGACAAATGGTATGTTGGTCGTCATTGTGAGAGGATTTCAGTGCAGGGCCTTGGTGAGACCACATTTGGGGTATTGTGTGCAGTTTTGGTCTCCTTCTGTGAGGAAGGACGTTCTTGCTAGCAGAGGGAGTGCATCAAGGGTTTATTGATGGCAGGATTGAAGTATGAGGAGAGGATGAATTGGTTAGGATTATATTTGCTGGAGTTTAGATTATTGAGGGGGACCTCATAGAAATCTATAAAACTCTAACAGGAATAGACAAAGTAAAAGCAGGAAGGATATTCCTGATGGTGGGGGGGGCCTAGAGGTCAGGGTCACAGTCTAAGAATACAGGGTAAACGATTTAGGACCGAGATGAGAAGAAATTTCTTCACACAGAGATTGTTGAGCCTATGAACATCACTACCACAGAGAGCATTCAAGACCAAAATATTGCATGGAAGAACTGAATATTGCACTTGGGGCTAAAGGGATCAAAGGATATTGGGAAGAAGTAGGAACAGGTTAGTGAGTTGGATAAACAGTAATGATCATAATGAATGGCAGAGCTAGCTTGAAGGGACAAATGGCAACATTTGCTCCTATTTTCTATGTTTCTATGTAAACTTTGAAGTACAGCGGGATCTGGGGTGTCTTTGTACATGATTCTTAAAACATTCATACTCAAGCTCAGCTATAATTAGGAATGCAAGTGCAATGCTGGCATTTATTTCATAAGAAATGGAACATAAGATTAGGGGCATGTGTCCCTGCTGTAGTGGGCCTTCAAAATCTTATTTGATCTATTGCAGGAGCAAGCTGTTAGTGTTAAATACCACAGTCTTGACTGTCTCTTCATTTGAGTGTTGTTCTTTAAAAAGACTAGTATTAACATCCATTGCATTCCTGAACAAGTTGCTTTGCGAAATAAGAATCTATGGGTCCCTTCAACACCTAATGGTTGAAGCCACTTTCCGAAAATATCTCCCAACTCTGTTATGACACTAAGCTGAATGGCAGTGTGTGCTGTGGGAAGGATACTAAGAGGTTGCAGAGTAACATGGACAGTCTGGCTGAGTTGGAAAATACTTGGCAAATGCAGTATAACTTGGATAAATATGAGATGAATTGTGGCAAAAACAAGAAGGTAGATTATTATCTGAACTGTGACAGTTTGGGAAAAGATGAGGTGAAACGAGACCTAGATGTCATGGTGGTACAGTTGCTGAAGGTTGGTATGAAGTGCAGCAGGAGGTGAGGAAAGCTAATGGCACGCTGGCCTTCATAGCGAGAAGATTTGAATATCGTAGTAGAGATATCTTGCTGCAGTTATACAGGGCCTTGAGTATTGTGTGCAGTTTTGGTTTTCCTGTCTGAGGAAAGATATTCTTGCTGTTGAGGGAGTCCAGCAAAGGTTCACCAGACTGATTCCCAGGATGGCAGGATTGACATCTAAAGAAAGATTAGAGTGACTGGGCTTGTACTCACTAGAATTTAGAAGAATGAGGGGGGTGATCTCATAGAAGCATATAAAATCCTGATGGGGCTGGACAGGCTAGATGCAGGAAGAATGTCCCTGATGTTGGAGCAGTCCAGAACTAGGGGTCACTGAGATGAGGAAGAATTTCTTCACTCAGAGTTTCGAATCTGTGGAATTCTCTACTACAGAAAGCTGTTTGGGCCAGTCTATTAGATATGTTCAAATGGCAGTTGGACATGGTCCTTGCAGCTAAGGAAGAGTCTAGAGGTCGAGGTCACGGTCTAAGAATACAGGGTAAACCATTTAGCACTGAGATGAGGAAAAATTTCTTCACACAGATTGTTGAGCCTGTGATCATCACTACCACAGAGAGCAGTCAAGACCAAAACATTGTAAGGTCTCAAGAAAGAACTGAATATTGCATGTGGGGCTAAAGGGATCAAAGGATATGGGGTAGAAGTGGGAACAGGTTAGTGAGTTGGATAATCAGTCATGATAATAATGAATCAAGGGGTATGGGGAGAAAGCAGGAATGGGGTACTGAAATTGCATGATCAGCCATGATCATATTGAATGGTGGTTCAGGCTCAAAGGGCCGACTGGTCTACTGCTGCACCTATTTTGTATGTTTCTGTCCTCAATGAGTGGGGGCACCAAGTGAAGATTTCTTGGTTGGAGTTGACACAATCATCTTTTCATCTACTAACCCCAGACTCTCTTATTTTAGGGCAAATTGTCTGTATTCCCTTTCTAATTGAAACTTTCTGTCTGTTTCACATTTCCAATTCTTTGTCCTTTTTCCAGTCCGAGTTCTTAAATTTCTTCTCCTCTATTTCAAGCTGCTTCATCTGCAACTAAATTCTAGCTAAATCAAACTGCATTTTATTTCAGTCAGGCTTTTCTTTCTAGTTCCAAATGCTGTGCTATGACCTCAGTTAAATCTACCTTTTTAGACCCTCCCTTTAAATTCCACTTCAACAGTTCGGCTAATGCTATTCGTTAATCATTGCGAATAATTTTGGCATAAATTATTTCTGCAGAGAAGTCATAAAATTGACAAAGCTATACCTGCTTTCCAGTAAATTATAAGGTACATTGTGAGATCCTGTTGGCTTTACCTTTAGAAAATCCTATATCCATACTTGGATTTGATACGTCACAAAGAGATCTTAATCTATTTGTGATCCCAGACCGGACTCAGTTTTAGTACGATCCTGGGTAAGATCTGCAAAATTTGATAATCCAGTCAGAGATCAGTAACTTTTTGCTTAACACAGATTGTAAAGACCATACAGAGTCATAGAGTAATACAGCACAGAAACAACCCCTTCATCCAACCAGTCCATGCCAACAATAAACCTGAACTAAACTAATCCCACCTGCCTGTGCTTGACCCATATCGTTCCAAATATTTCTTACTCTGGTACTTATCCAAATGTCTTGAAACGGTGTAACTGTACCCGCATCTATCACTTGCTCCCGAAGTTCATTCCACACACAAGCACTCCCTGTGTAAACAAATTGCACCCTGTGTCTTTTTGAAATCCTTCTCCTCTCACCTTAAAAATATGGCCCCTTGTCTTGGAATTACCCACCCTAGTGAAAAGATAACTGCCATTCACCTTTTTGATACCCGTCATAATTTTATAATCCTCTATCACCCCTCAACCTTCTATACTCCAGTCCCAGCCTATCTAGCCTCTCCTTCTAACTCAAACTCTCCATTCCAGGCAACATCATGGTAAATCTCTTCTGAACCCTCTCCATCTTAATAATGGGACACAGTACTCTAAAAGAGGCCTCACCAATGTGTTGGACAAATTCAACATAGTGTGCCAACTCCTATACTCCAAAGTTTGTGCAATGAAGGCAAGTGTAGTAAACGCCTTCTTAATCATCCTATCCATATGTGAGGCAAACTTCAAAGAATTATGATCCTGAACTCCTAGGTCTCTCTATTCTAAAACCCTACCCAGGGTCCTACTATTAATTGAGATAACAAGGTGTAGAGCTGGATGAACACAACAGGCCAAGCAGCATCAGAGGAGCAGGAAAGCTGACGTTTCGGGTCTG
>NC_063359.1:65079-109832 GCF_021869965.1 Rhincodon typus
TCTGATGCTGCTTGGCCTGTTGTGTTCATCCAGCTCTACACCTTGTTATCTCAGATTCTCCAGCATCGGCAGTTTCTACTACCCCTTACTATTAATTGTTTGTTTTACCAAAATGCAATACCTGACATTTATCCAAATTAAACTCCAGCTGCCACTTTTCAGTCCATTGACCCAATTGATCAAAATCTCTTTGAAACCTTAGATAACCTTCTTCATTGTGCACTGTACCATCAATATTGATGTCATCTGCAAATTTACTAACTGTACTTTCTATATTCTCAACTAAATCATTTACATAAATGGCAAACAAAAGCAGGCCCAGTATCAGTCACTGTGGAACTTCAGTCCTAAAAACAACCCTCTGCTATTTCTGTCTCCTGCCTTTTAAGCCAATTTTGCATCCAATTGTATCACGCTGAATTCCATGTGATTTAATTTTATCATCTTATTTTATTTTTGATTGTGAGAAAACACCTTTTACACCATTTAAAAAGAAAGTCAGTGAAAATCATTGCGTGTGCTGTTCACACTGTTGCCTTGTTCAAGCAGTGAGAGGGGAGATGTATGTTGATGGGCTGATTCGAGGGGTACGTGTACAAAGTGATATTCCGCCAGCAACAGGTTGCTGAAGTTGAGACCAGTTACGGATGGCAAAGCCCATCATCCCGACAACATATATCTGATTGGCTGTTTGATAGCAGAACAACCTGTGGCTTTGGCCTTTGGACCTGCTGAAAGAGGAGATGGTGTGTGGCTCTCTCCACTAAAGTACATAAAGCCAATTAATTTTCTCCCACCATTTACTGTAAGCTGTTGTTTTTAAACAAAAAATCTGAATATAAATCGTGAACCAGTCACTCTGTGCTTCCTGTGAAGAAATGAGAACCTGAAAACAAATATCAGTGAACTGAAGGACTTGGGAAACAAAAGGAACACTCCATCGAGTCCAGAAGGCTGATGATATTGATACGTTTCTTCACTATTTCTTTTCCTCTACCCAAAACACCATCTTTTGTTAGTTTGTATTTGTGTGTAGGTAGCTTCTAGAAGGCAGAAAAGCATTGGATGACCACCAAAGAGACTCCAAGTAGTGCAGCAGTCACCTGTGGCTATCACCCTCTCAAAAAAAAAATACTGCGTTGAATATGTTTTTCATATAATCACTCGTAGGATGTGGACATCGCTGACTGGCCAGCATTTTATTGCCTGTCCCTAATTGCCCTTGAGTTGGTGAGCTGCTACCTTGAACCACTGCAGTCCACATGCTGTAGGTTGAACCACAATGGCCTTCGGGAGGAAATTCCAGGATTTTGACCCAGCAAAAATGAAGTAACAGCAATATATTTCAAAGTCAGGATGGTGAGTGGCTCGAAGGGCACCTTGAAGGTGACGGTGTTCCCGTATATCTGTTGTCCTTGTCCTTCAAGATGGAAGTGGCCATTGGTTTAAAAACTGCTGGCTAAAGATCTTTGGAGAATTACTGCAGCACGTCTTTTAGATATACACACTGCTACTATTGAGCTTCAGTGGTGGTGGGAGTGGAAGTGATGCCAATCAAGTGGTGTCAAGCTTCTTGAGTGTTGCTGGGGCTGCACCCATTCAATCAAGTGGGGAGTATTCCATCACACTCCTGACTTGTGCCTTGTAGATACTGAACAGACTTTGGGGAGGCAGGAGGTGAGTTACTCTCCTAGCGTCTGCCCTGCTCTGGCTCTTGTAGATAATGTGTTTGTGATAAGTCCAGTTGAGTTTCTGGTCAATGGTAACCCCAAGGATGTTGATATTGGGGGATTCGGTGATGGTAACACCATTGAATGTCAAGACATATTGGTTAGGTTGTCTCTTATTGGAGATGGTCATTGCCTGGCATTTGTGTGGCATGTACGTTACTTGCCACTTGTCAGCCCAAGCCTGGATATTGTCCAGATCTTGTTGCATTTGAACACAGACTGCTTCAGAATCTGAGAAGTTGCAAATGGTGATGAACATTGTGCAATCATTGGTGAAAGTTCTGACTTTATGATGAAGCCACTGAAGATGTTTGGGCCTAGGACACTACCCCGAAGAACTCCTGCAGAGATGTCCTGGAGCTGAGATGGGTGACCTCCGACAACCACGAGCATCTTAGCATCGGGCATGACCCCAACCAGCGGAGAGTTTTCCCCAAATACCCACTGATTCCAGTTTTGCTAGGGCTCCTTGATGCAATACTTGATAAAATGTGGCCTTAATGTCTCACCTCTCCTCTGAAATTAAGCTCCTGTCCATGTTTGAACCAAGGCTGCAACAAGGTCAGGAGCTGAATGGCCCTGGCGGAACCCAAACTGGGCATCACTGAGCAGGTTATTGCTGAGCGGGTGCCACTTGATAGCATTGATGACACCTTCCATAACTTTAATGATGATTGACAGTAGATTGATGGGAGTGGAATTGACCAGATTAGATTTTTCCTGCTTTTTGTGTATTAGATATGCCTGGGCATTTTTCCACATTGTTGGGTAGATGCCAGTGTTATAACTGTAATGGAACAGCTTGGCTGGGAGAGCAGCAAGTTCTGGAGCACAAGTCTTTAGTTGTATTGCCAGTATGTTGTCAGGGGTCATAGCCTTTGCAGTATCCAATACCTCCAACCATTTCTTGTTATCACATGGAGTGAATTGAATTGGCTGAAGATTGGTATCTATAATGCTGGGGAGCACTGGAAGAGGCAAAGGTGGATCATCCACCCGGCATTTCTGGCTGATGATTGCTGCGAATGTGTCAGCCTTATCCTTTCCACTTATGCCTTGGGTTCCTGCATCATTGAGGATGGGAACATTGTGGAGCCTTCATTCCCAGTAACTTCTTTAATTTTCCACTACCATTTATGACTATCTGTGATAGGACTGTGGAGCTTCGATCAGATCTGTTGGTTGTGGGATCACTTTGCTCTTGCATCCTTGCTGCTTATGCTATTTGTCATGCAGTAGTCCTGTTTGGTAAAGTCACCAAGTTGACACCTCATTTTCAGGTATGCATGGTTTGCCTCTGGCTCCTGGTTGATCTCCTGGCTTAATGGTAATGGTTGAGTGGGGAATATACCAGGTCATGAGGTTACAGTTTGTGCTGGGGTATAATTCTGTAGCTGTTGATGGCCTACAGTGTCTCATGGATGCACAGTCTTGAGTTGCTACATATGTTTAAAGTCTGTCCCACGGTCATAGTGCCACACAGAACAATGGAGGACATTCTCAATGTGAAGGCAGGACTTTGTTTTCACAAGGTCTCTACAATGGTCACTCTTAATGATAATGTCATGGACTGATGCATCTGCAGCAGACAGATTGGTGAGGATGAGGTCAAATACGTTTTTCCCTCTTGTTGTTTCCCTCACCACCTGCCACAGACCCAGACTAGCATCTGTGTCTTTTAGAACCTGACCAGCTCAATCAGTAGTCCTGCTGCCAAGCCATTCTCGATGATGGGTATTGAAATCCCCCACCCTGAATATGTTTTGCGCCCATGCCACCCTCATTGTTTCCTCCAAGTGCTGTTCAACATGGAGTACTGATTCAGCTATTGCGAAAGGACAATACTTGATAATCAGCAGGAGGTTTCTTTGCCCATGTTTAACCCAAAGCCATGAGACTTCATGGGGTCTGGAATCAATATTAAGGATTCTGAGGCCAACTCCCTCCTGACTGTGTACCACTGTGCCACCACCTATGCTGGGTCTGTCCTGCTGGTGGTACAGGATGGTGATAGTGGTGTCTGGGACATTATTTGTCAGGTATGAATCTGAGAGTATGTCAGGCTCTATACCTTTTACACTCGGTTTGAGCAGAATGCCAGTGGCGCTTGAGTACCTGTCCCAATGGCCCCAGATGCACCTGTTCCCTCTGTCACCGCTGCAGACATCAGTTCAGTTTTCTTGAGAATAAACCTGAGGAAGGCTCGGAGGGAGTCCCTGGCCGTGCACTTAGATTCTGTGTGGATCAGCTGGTGGAAGTATTTGCTGAAATCTTTAACCTCGCCTAGCTACAATCTAAAGTCCCCACCTGCTTCAAGAAGACTACCATCACCCGAATAACAAAGAAAACGCATGCAACGTGCCTCAATCACTACCACCCAGTGGGGCTCTGACATCCATGATCATGAAGTGCTTCGACAGGTTAGTCATGGCCCACATCAACTTTAGCCTCCCAGCCTGCCTCGATCCCCTGCAATTTGCCTTTCCCTAGCCCTACACTCATCCCTCGAACATCTGTATAATAAGGATACTACACCAGGCTCTTACTTATCAACTGCAGCTCTACCTTCAACACTAATATCCCTTCCAACGTAATCTCAAAACTCTGAGACCTAGGTCTTGGCTCCATCCTCTGCAATTAGATCCGCGGCTTCCTGACCAACAAACCACAATCAGTGAAGTTAGACAACAGCATCTCCTCCACGATAATCCTAAACACTGGTCCCACGCAAGGGTGTGTACTTAGCCCCCTACTGTACTCCCTGTACACTCATGACTGACGACTGCCTTGCCAAATTCCATATGAATGCCATCTACAAGCCTGCTGATGACACCACCATGGTAGGCTGGATATCAAACAATGATGAGTCAGAATACAGAAAGGAGATAGAGGGCTTGATGACGTGGTGTAACGATGACAATCTGTGTCTCAATGTCAGCAAAACAAAAGAACTGATCATTGACTTCAGGAAGGAGGAGGACACACCCCTATCTACACCAATAGAGCTGAGGTGGAGAGGGTCGAGAGTGTCAAGTTCCCAGGCGTGACGATAACCAACAATCTGTCCTCGACCTTCCACATAGATGCGACGGTCAAGAAGGCACAACAACATCTCTTCTTCCTCAAGAGGGTTAAGAAATTCAGCATGTCCATGAGGGCTTCACCAAGTTTTATAGGTGCAGCATTGAAAGCATTCTGTCTGGGTGCATAAAGGTTTGGTACATCAACTGCTCTGCCCAGGACTGTAAGAAAGTACAGAAAGTTGTGTGCACAGCCCAGACAATCACAGAAGCCAACCTCCCATCCATGGATTCCATTTACACTTCACATTGCCACAGAAAAGTTGCCAACATCAGTAAAGACCCTTTCCACTCCATTAATGCTCTCTTCCATCAGGCAGAAGATACAAAATCTTGAACACACACACCAACAGATTGAAGAACAGCTCCTTCTGTGCTGAATGGACATCTCTAATTCCAATTCTAATGTTGACCTTGGTTTTGTGCACTTCCTGTGCAGTGTAACCTGTATGCCTCGGTCTGTCTAACCACCTTATGATCTGTATGGCCTCGTTTGTTACTATCTGTGTCTACTGCTCACAAAACAAAATTTTTCACTGTACTTAGGTATACGTGACAACAATAAATCAAATCAAGACTGTTGCTTGACTAGCCCATGAGACAGCTCTCCCAATTGTAGCACAAGTCCCCAGATGTTAGTAAGGATCGATTTTAAGGTTTTCAGGGTCGATAGGGGTGTTTCTTCCATTATAGTTTCCGGTGCCTAGGTCGATGCCAGGTGGTCCATCCAGTTTCTTTCTTTTCTTGACACTTCATAATGGTTGATACAACTCAGTGGCTTGCTGGGCAATTTCAGAGGGTAGCTGAGAGTCAACCAGATTGCTGTGGGTCTGGAGTCACGTGTAGACCAAGCCAGGTGGGGATGGCAAATTTCCTTCCCTGAGGGACATTAGTGAGCCAGGTGGGTTTCATGACAATCGACAATGGTTTCATGGTCTTCAATCAATTCTTAAATCCAGGTGATTTTTGTTGAATTTAAATTCTACCATGGCAGATAGTATAATTTGAATCTGGGTCCCCAGACATTAGCTGAGTTTTTGGATTAATAGTCTAATGATAATACCACTAGGCCCTTAAATACTGCTGGGAGTGATGGCCTCTTAGGGGAAAGCAGCAACAGCCAAGTTTTGGCACCAGGACTGGCTCTGCTACAAAGCAGAGGAGGGAAAAGACTGGGAGAGCTTTGGTCAAAGGGGACACTATTGTAAAGGGAACTGACAGATGGTTCTGTGGCTGTAAACGAGACTGTCGAATGTTATGTTGCCTCCCTGGAGCCAGGGTCAGGGATGTCTCAGAGCAGCTGCAGAGCATTCTGAATAGAAATGGTGAACAGCCAGCTGTTATGGTCAGTACCGTTGCTATTGGTAAAAAAAATGAAATGAGTTCCTGCAACAGGAATTGAGACAGTTAGGTAGAAGCTTAAAGAGGAGAATTACTGAGATTGTAATCACCGGATTACTTCCAGTGTCACACACTACTGAACGTAGATATAGGAAGTTAGGTCAGACGAACATATTGCTGAAGAGATGGTGTAGGAGGAATGTCTTTAGATTTCTGGATCATTGCGACAGCTTCTGGGTAGATGGGACCTGTACAAGCTGGATGGTTGCACTTGAATTTGAATAGAACAACGTCCTTGTTGGGAGGTTTGCTCCTGTAGTTGAGGAGGTTTTAAACTAAATTGGCAGGGGGATGTAAAGTTGGAAGCAAGGTTCAGTCAGATAAAGAAGGAACACTAGGACAGTCCAGCAGGCAGAGGAGTCATGGGAATAAGGCACATGGGAGGATCAGAAAGTTAAACTTTGTGTTTTAATGCAAAGAGCCTGACTGTTAAGATGGATGAATGTAGACCATTGATCAACATGAGGGAATACGATATTGTTGCAATCACTGAGACATAGTTGAAGAGAGGGCAAGACCGTCATTCCAGAGTATACAAGTTTCAGGCGTGATAGGTGAGAATGGGATGTCTGAGGATATCGAATGCTTTGTAAAGGAATGGAAGGAAGCATATGTTAAGTACAGAGCATTAAAAAGGTGTGGGGGGCTTTCAGGAGTATAGAGAATGTGGGGGGGTTGATTTAAAAAACGAAATTAGGAGGGGCCATGAAATATCTGACACATAGGATTAAGGAAAACCCCGAGACATTTTATATTAAGAGCAAGAGGATTACCAGGGAAAGAGTGGGGCCAATAACAGTCCAAAAGGGAAACTTGTGCATGGAGCCAGAGGGCGTGTATGAGTTCTTAAACGAATATTTCTCATCTGTGTTCACAAAGAACAAACAAAATGTAGCTGGAGGTTTCAGTTAGGATGGTGAGTTTCTACAGCCTTCTTATTAAGGTTAATAAGAAGGAGGTATCAGGTGTTTTAGTGGGCATAAAGTGGCTCTTCCAAGCCACAGTAATTTGCTTGTTAAGTAGGTGTACATGTCTGAGACCCATTCTTCAGTTCATTTTTTTTTAATGAGCTATCCCTCATGTTTGTTACTTCCGAGGTAACAGTCACTTTTGCACACTTGCATCGGTATCCCAAGACCGTGTCATGAATCCTTGACTCTTATGTGATCTTATCAAAAGATCTATGAGATTTTACTAATCTCTCCATGTACAGCCCCAATGCCTCAGGTAGTGGTTTGATCACCAAGTTCAGTACTCTTCAAAGGAAAGACAAGGACACAAACATCATCAAAAAAAGTTATCAGTTTAGTACTCTCACTTAAACTTCCTTTTCACTAACATGCATGTTAACTTCAATTGCCATTTCAACACATTATTCTAATTTGTTTTGCTTCTGCCACTACTCTCCATCGCTAATTACTTCATCTCATCCAATTTTGCAATTTAATTTTTACCACCTATCTAATTCCAGAGGTCTGGAGAGAGATTTGCAGTCTATGGTAAATCATCTTATAATACTTTAAAACAAAACTCCAACATTTCTGTTTGATTCAGGCAAAACATATTTTGTTCATTCTTTCTCTAAAATGACCCACATATTTTAAAGTTACTTTATAACTCATTCTAGATATTTTACATATCTCCTATATAAGTTTGTCCAAATTCAAAATTCCATTTACTCCCTCAAAGTCACTAACAATTTTCATGCATTGAAATTCCTGATACTCAATACATTTCATGTTTTCACAATAGTTCTTCAACTACTGAGTAATGTTGTTAACGAATGGCTTGATGGGTTGAGAATGTGAAGTTGAAAGTCTGCAGACAGGTCCAGAAGTGCATAGCCATCCATGAAAGCATTCAATATCTTTCAGTCACTGAAACACAAAAAGCACTCATCCATTCCACATCAAACAAAATGGGTTAATTAGTTGTGGTTTAAGGGTGGGGCAGAAACTCCTGGACATAACTACATCAAGCCCCTCTCTTCCTCCTGTACAGAAATAAGTGTGTTATAATTGACAAAGGAAAAGTCCACCTTTATTGTTAGATTTTACTCTCCTTTTTAAAACTCCTTAATATCAGTTTCATCAGAATTTTGTTTAAAGAGAATTACATTTCCAAAACCCCAATTTTCCTATTACTTGGATACTTTCACATGAAAGTACATTACAATGAGCAACTCTTATCCTCTGGTATTAAAAATTCACTCATATGTTAAAGCAATATTCGAAAGTTCACTGGCCAGAAAGTGAAATTTCAAATGTGATAATTTCCATTTCCAAGAGGTAAACTTTTACCAAACTTTAAGGACAAAATTTTTAAATCAACATTTTGTCACAGATTTTTGCTTTATACAGCCACTGAAGAAGATTACATTAACCGTACATGTTCCAGACTGAAACAGGTACACACCATACTTTCAAATCACCATGGATTCCTAAAATGCAGACTAAATTCAAAGCATTTCCAGATCTTAGGCTCCAGGGAATGAAAACACAAATATTACACAAGACAAAATTTAACAACCAATGAACAAAGCTGCATTCAAACCAAACCCCTAAGAGTTAACATTTAGCTTAGAACGCAGCACCAAAAGCTGGTGTCTCTCTCACTCTCTGTTTCTTTCTCCTTCACAGCCATTCCAGTTGTTCCCAGATCTTTAAGCCTCCCCTTTTGGGGGTGGGGGGGTAATTCTTTGGACCATTTGTCTCTTTTCTTTGTTGGTGCAGGGTCATGTCCGTGTCAGTCAGCCCATTCATATTTGTATTCAATCCTCCCCCCTTTTCCAGTTTCTTTCTAGGACTGGGTTTTGCATTGTCAGTAACTTTGTTGTCGGTGAAGGATTCAGCTCTCTTTCTCCTTCGTATTTCACTTGCCAATTGGCTTAGTGAGGGGTAGAGTTGTCCTCCACCAGATCCTAGGATAATAGAGTTGGGGATATAGATTTTTTTTTGTCGGGAGGTTTCCTCCCATTCTTCCTGGTTCTTTTTGGTGCATTTCAATTTCTCACATACAGCTTTTAATTGGCTTTTCAGCTCTGTTTTTTTTCTCCTCACTATGACTTGACTTCTGTGTTATCTCATTCCGTTGTCGGATCTGTCCCATTAGGGTGAGGAACCACCTTATTTGCTCTTTCTTTCTCTCATACAGGTCGTTTCTCCCCAGACCCTTTCAGTGTCATCCAGGGTCCATTGTCCCATAGAGATTGTACTTTTCACGGATTTCCGTCAATGCTTTTGAGAGATCAAACTGTTGCTCAATGTATTCCTTTTAATTCTTGGAGAATTTCATTGGCAGAAATATCCTTTCACTGTTCTGGGGAGTCCTTGTTTCTTTTTTCCTGCCATTATTTCTCATGACTATCAGTTTCAATGGGACTCGAGTTGTAGGCTAGTCATACAGCCAGGGGGCCAGTGTTATTATGTTCTCCGCCAAGTTAAATCTCTGTTAGGGGATCTTGAGCCATATACCACTCAGAGAATTTTGAAATCACGTGGAGGATTGTTACTGGATATTTGTATGGACTGAGAGCCAATGGGACTCAGTAAGCCATAGGCCAGAAATCACATTCTCTCTCTGCTGATTACAGACATGTGTAAATACTATGTGTCAGAGATTGTGGACAAATTATGGATCACATCAGATGAAGTGGGTCTGAGCTTTCACTATCACCTCATGACTTTTGAATCAAGAGGAGTCCTTACCTCTGGGCACCGACAGGATGTAAGGAGGCTTCAGTGTTCCAACATTCATCTTTGCGAATCTGCCGACTATGCCAAGTTGTTGGGTTCCTATGAAAGAACAAGTCCACGATCATTTCAAAAATCTGGCTTTATTTCTTCTTAGAGGTAGACTACATAGTTGCAAGTTGAGACCTCTGTAGCAACAGCGTTAATCATTCTTCTTACACATTTTTAGTAGATCCTTCCCGAAACCGCAAAGTACATTCTGTCAGTACAACCGTCAGTACATCCTGTTAATCTATTCCACGATATTTTCCCTTGACATATTCCAGTAAATTCATGCAAACTATTTGCTGCATCTTAACCACAAGGTTTAGGCAATGGTCTGTTGGTCACGTACTTCCTAATCTGCTTCAAACCAATCACCTCAGTCCTGACCGTATCCGCAAGTCAGCTTTTTACAACAGCATTTGTAAATTTAACCCTTGTTATGCTGCAGCTTAATCACACAATTTTCAATATACTCCATTGTGTAAAGGTCCATAGACCCCTGAAGGTATCGGCGCAGACAGATGGGATGGTGAAGAAAGCATACAGTACTGGATGCTTGCCTTCATTAGCTGTGATGTGGAATATAGGAGCAGGGAATACTTATTGCAACTTTATAGAGCATTGGTTAGGCCACAGACGGAATTCCGTGTGTAGTTCTGGTTGCCAAACTATTGGAAAAACATGATTCCACTGGAGAAGGTGCAAAGGAGATGCACCCAGGATGTTGCCTGGGATGAAAAGTCTCAGTTATGAGGAGAGACTGGATAGGCTGGTTTTGTTTTCCTTGGAGCAGAGGAAGCTGGGGCAGGGAGTGAAATCTGATTGATGTATCCAAACTTATGAGAGGCATAGATAGGGTAGATCATGAGAATTTTTTCCCTATAGCTGATGTATCTAAGACCAGAGGGCATAAGTTTAAAGTCAGGACTAATTGGTTTCAAGGGGATCTAAGGAAAACATTTTTTATCCCGAGGGTGGTAGAAATAAAGAACGTGTTTCCTGAGAGGATGGTGGAGGTAGGTAATTTTTCAACATTTAAGAAGCACCTAGATAAGTACGTAAAATGCCAGAGCATAGTAGGCTTTAGACTAAGTGAAGGTAAATGGGATTAGTGTAGTTTGGTGTTTGTTGCTGGGCCAAAAGACATGTTTCTATGCTGTATGACTCTGACTCTAAGGGAGATCGAGTTTTACCTAGTAAACTTATACGTCGACAGTTAATAATTGTTTACCTGTTTACTAATTATGTGTAATAAATAATAATTATTGTTAAATACAGAAATGTGGCCCGTGTTTCCTGTTAACCTGTATCTTTCCTAAGGGTAAACGGGGAACTTTGGGTACTTGGATAACATTCTTCACTTTTGTGTCAACTCTGGGATTAGCGACCCCTGACTTCCAGGACACTACTACAGTTAGGTGTGAAAAAGTTTGTGGGCTCACCCAGGATATTTTGAAACAGACACAATAGGGATTTAGATATGGCATTCATAAATAACACAGGTGAAGAAAAATGCCTTGTTCTGCACTGCATTTAAAAAATTGATGTGGAGGTGCCAGTGTTGGACTGGGGTAGACAATGTCAGAAATCACATGACACCAGGTCATAATCCAACAGGTTTATTTGAAAACACAAGTTTTCAGAGCTTCGCTCCTTCCTCAGATGGTAGTGAGAGAGGTGGAATCATACACTGAATTTATAAGTAAAAGATCAAAGGGTAACACCACTGATGAGGATGTATTAAACAAACCTAAGATGCGGTTAAATCTTTAATCAGTTAGAAGATTTTAATTGATTAATATGTATATGTAAATCCACAAATTCCTTTCAAGTCACTGCCCTGAGAGAATTAAAAGTTTTATCAGTATAAAGAAGTGACGTTTTAAGTCAGACTTAAGTTAGGTGTGAGGCCTTGTTTAGAATCTGTTTGTGTTTTAGTTTGAAGTCAGACTGGTTTTATTTCTGAAGTGGTAATTTATAAAACACCACATTAACTGACTATCTATAAATTGTGTGCTTTTTAAACAAAATAGAATGCATCTGCAAATACAGATTCACCTCATAGATTTACATGAGTGTGTGTGTGAGAGAGAGGCAGGGAGAGAGAAAGAGCGTGTGTGTTGTGGGGGGGTGCTGGTGGGGTGGAGAGGTGGAAAGAGAGTGTGTGTGTTGGGGGGCAGAGAGAGAGAAAGAGTATGTGTGTGTGCGGGAGAGAGAGAGTGCATGTGCGTGTGTGTGTGTGTGGGAGAGACTCTGTGTGTGTGTGCGTGTGTGAGTGAGAGTCACTCATGACTCGGCAACGTTGTCGATCTCATACGCTGGAGGCAAGGATACCCCGAGGCATGGTATATTGGTGAAACCATGCAGACGCTATGACAACAGATGACACTGCGCAATAATCACCAAACAGGAGCGTTCTCTCCCAGTGGGGGATCACTTCAGTGGTTAAGGACATTTGGCCTTCGATCCACTCCAAGGCGCACTTCAGGATACATGACAACACAGAGTCACCAAGCCGAGGCTAATAGACAAGTTCAGTAACCATGAGGATGACCTCAACTGGAATCTTGGGTTCATGTTGCGCTACAGGTAACCCCACCACACTATACACTCTCTCACACACACACACACACACACACACACTCTCTCTTCACCACCCCTCACACAACACAACACACACACACACTCACTCTCTTTTCAAACCCCCTCTCACACACTCTCTCTCTTCAACCCCTCACACACACACTCTCTCTCTATCCCCACTCTCTCTCACACACTCTCTCACTCACTTACTCAGTCTCTCTTCCCACGCCCCCACATACACACACACTCACTCTCTCTCTTCCCCCCTCACTCATACACTCTCACACACACACACACACTCTCTCCCTCACTCAAATATACATACACACACTCACTCACTCTCTCTCTCTCTCTTCCCCCCTCACTCATATACACACACACACACTCTCTCTCTCACTCTCCCGCACACACACACATCCTCTCTCCTACACACATACACACACACACACACAGTCTCTCTCTCTTCCCCTGCACATACTCTCTGTCTTCTCCCTCACTCTCTCTTCACTTCCTTCACACACATACTTTCTCTCTATCCCCACTCTCTCGACACATACACACTCTCTCTCACTCACTCACTGTCTCTCCACACCTCCCCCTGCCCACATACACACACACACTCACTCTCTCTCTTCCCCCCTCACTCATACACACACACACAAATGTAAATCTATGGGGTGAATTTGTATTTGCAGATACATTCTATTTTGTTCAAAAAGCACACAACTTACAGACGATCAGTTAATGTGGCGTTTTATAAATTCCCACGTGAGAAATAAAACCAGTCTGACTCCAAACCAAAACACAAACAGATTCTAAACAAGGCCTCACACCTGACATTCATTGTTTGACCTAAAATGTCACCTCTTTACACTGATAAAACATTTAGTTCTCTCAGAATAGTGACTTGAAAGGAATTTGGGGATTTACATATACACATTTGTCAATTAAAGATTTAACAGCATCTTAGGTTTGTTTAATATATCCCCATAAGTGGTGTGACCCTTTGATCTTTACTTATAAATTCTGTGTCTGATGCCAACTCTCTCTCTAACACCTGAAGAAAAAGTGGTAAGGCTCCAAAAGCTTGTGTTTTCAAATAAAACTGTTGGACTATGACCTGGTGTCATGTGATTTCTGACCTTTAAGAAATTGGACTGAAAATGGCATAGAATTTCCTGCAGGTGGCACCTGATAGTCAGAAGTGAAATTCCAAATTCCAAGCTGATTGAATTGGTAGGTAAACGAGAGATAGCATTGCCTGACACAGTGAGGAAGGCAGAAAAAAAATTGAACTATAAGCACAGCAAATGGGTTTACTACAAATAGAAGAGACACCAGATACTCCAAGAGGTGACACATTGGAATTAGGTAGTATTGTGTCACAGTCAAAGCGGCTTAAGCATAAAGAAAAGATGAAAAGGCTGGAAATGGAGTTCCATGGAGCAGAACAAGACAAGCAAAGAAAGATGGAAATAAGACAAATTAAAATTGCAAGCGAGAAAGCAAGAGAACATGGGTATAAGTTTAAAATGATGCCATTGAAACCGGAGACATCAGAAATAGGTTCTGGTGGGGAGAATCTGAGTCATAGTTTGAAGTCCAATAAGGAAATACGTAACTTTGAAAAGATCAATGTTTCTATAACCAAGGGCACAACTCCAGGATGGTATGTTGCCTCCCTGGTGCCAGGGTCAGGGATGTCACTGAATGACTGCAGGGCATTCTGAAGGTGGATATGGGGCAAACAGACTTTGATTATAGTGCATATTGGTATCAATGATATCGTTAGGAAAAGGGATGAGACCCTGCATATGTTTATGTGTCTCATAATGTTTATTCTGCTAGCCAGTTAGTAGCAGTTCTTGTGAAGTCCAGAAACCTGCTCAATGTGCTCTGTTAGCCTGGATCCTTTTGACAGGTAATTTTTTTAACTCAGTGATGACTCCAGGAATAGTGATTCTCAATTTCCAGTGCACTACCCCAGTGAGGTGTGACATCATTAAATTTGAAATTCCAAATTATACTCATAAGGTTCTAAGTTTCTAAACAAACAAGGGAATGTTTGCAGTTAAATTTAACAAAACAGTTAATACCATCACAAAAAATACAAAAAGCTAGATACTTTCACAAGGTCAACAGAGCCCCTGTAATTTCTTCTACTGTCTCCCATAGTAGTTTGGGATATCAGTCATCGGACCTTTCAAACCTGACAAAACCTCCTTGTTTCTTATATCAATCTGCTCAAGTACTTCACACCTCACTTCCTCAAATTCTATACTTGCATCCTCTGACAGATATGAAGTGCTCATTTAGCACTCTAACAATGTCCTCCAGCTTCATACACAGATTGCACACTTGGTCACTAATAGGTCTTGCTCTCTTCCTATTATTCTCTTCCCCCAATAAACCTGTAAAATATTCTGGAATCCTGCCTATTCTTGCCCGCAAGTGCTTTTTCATGCCAATTCAGTTGAATCTGCCTTGGAGAATAGATTGCTGTACAAAAAGTCAGCATTGACGGTCCCCCTTCTGCACTTTTAAACAAAACATTAATCAAGTTAATTAGCCATTGTTGAGGAGCTGAAACAAAAACAAATCAAATGGTCAATGGAAACTTACAAGACCAGAAATGGAACTGTTTCTAATCTCCATCCAAGATGATAACACATCCCAGCCCAATGGTCTCTAAAGGCCTGTATCCTGACAGTGGACATGACATGCTTTCTCTTAATGGACCTCTGAGCACAGACATAACCAATGAAGAGGGACAGACAGTCAGCTATTACAACTCTCTCCATAGCTTATGGCCTAAACCTGATGATGGCTCCAATGTCCAGTTCCAGGAGTAGGCCCACAAAGGTTTTCCATTCTGTTCATTCCCCTCCAACTGGGTGTATGTAGACAAGGAGCATGTAGCTCAAGTGCATCCAAACATTTAAATGCGGCACTTTCAAGAAACAGAACAGAGAAACATATACACCAGGGCATGTCTATGTGGCGGTAAAAGGTTACGAAATGGAGAGGAAAACACAGTTTTGAAGGACAGAGGGGACTTCCCCTGAGATGGCTCAAATTATGGGGCACCTCATCCTGTGAGAATGTCCAGAGTTGGGGCCAGTGTCAAGTTCTAGATTTTGAAAGGATCAGTTCATCAGGAAGGCCACCATACACCTGCAACACCTCGATTTTCTGCACAGTTTCAGGGCCAAGTCCCACAACCATGATGCTCTGGATGGCTTGGGCCAAGTACTAGATGTGACTGATGTCCTCCTAGCCAACTGCACCGGCATTATCCAGCCAGTTCCTCTGCCAACCAACCCACTCTTGAATTTGGTCAGCCCAACACCCCAATCTCCCCCTGTGACCAACACATCCTGGACTCTGGTCAGCACAGAGTGCGTAGCCCTCTACTCCTCAATCCAACATGACCCCAAATCTGGTCAGCTGAGTCTCCCAAGCTCTCTCCTCCACCATCTATCATCCCAAGCCCCCTCCTCTGCTCAAAACAACCTCAAGTCTTGTCAACACAGCATCCTAAGGCCTTTCCCCCACTAGTCAGCAGAAATCCCACTGACAGAGGAATCCATTCCTGAACAGTGGCTCCCAGACGACAGGTTCCATTCTTTCAGGGAGAGAGATTTCCTTTTAGGGAGTAAACATTGATCAGCTTCGTTTAGAAGTTAGGCAAAAAGAAGATCATTACACTAAGCTGGGAAGGAGGGTGAATTATACGGAGGATGCAGAAATGCTTCAGTGTGATTTGGTCAAGCTGAATGAGTGGACAAATATATGTCGAATGAAGTATAATGTGGATAAATGTAAGGGTAGCAAAAACGGAAAGACTGGTTATTACCTGAATGGTGATAAATTGGGAAAGGGGGAGATGTAAATAGATCTAGGTGTCCTTACACACCATCACTGAAAGGAAGCATGCAGGTGCAGCAAGTGAAGAGGCAAATGGTATATTGATCTTCATAGCGAGAGGATTCAAGTGCAGGAGCATGGGTGAATTGCTACAGCTGTATATGGTCTTTGTGAGACAACACCTGAGGTATTGTGTGCAGTTTTAAGTCTCCTTAGCTGAGGAAGAATGTTCTTGATATGGAGAGAGTGTAATAACATTTTACCAGGCTGATTCCTGGGATGGCAGGACTGACGTGTGAAGACAGACCGAATCGAGTAATATATATACTGGAGTTCAGAAGAATGAGGGGGGAATCTCATAAAAATCTACAAAATTTTAACAATACTAGACAGGATATACACAGGAGGGATGTTCCCAATGACCAGGGGAGTCCAAAAAAAAGGTCATACTTTATGACACTGAGATGAGAAATAATGTTTTCAGCCAGAGAGTGGTGAGCCTGTGGAATTCTCTGCCATAAAAAATGACTGAGGCCAAAACATTGTGTGCTTTTGAAAAGGAGTTAGATATAGTTCTTAAGGTTAAAACAATCAAGAGAAGGTGGGAATAGGATCATGTGTTGAAAGATCGGGCTGAATAGCCTACTCTTGCTTCTATTTTCTGTGTTTCTATGGCTTATCCGTTCCATAGAGAGCAGCTCGTAATTGAGACCACACACTTGATGGAAGAAATATATCATCAGGTTTCCCTTTTATGCTGCAATAAATCTATACACAGAGGTCATAGCTGATCTCTAAAGCTGCTCCATCTACTCGTCTTGATTCCAAAATTCATGATGTCAAAACCTAACAAACAACCATCAATTTCCATTGAGACTTTGACATTTCCATTTGACCAGTTTGCCCCGTAGCCTCCACCCCAAATCACTCAATGTTCTTGAGATAGATTTCCAGTATTTTCTCTCAACTCCGTGTGTAGAAATGCAACTTTGAACCTGAACAGCCAAGCTCAAATTTTAATTGGACTCCATCAGCAAAGGAAATCATTGTTCTTTTGTTCAGTCTCCCCTTCCCTCAACAATATCATGAACCTTCCCTTTCAATCTCTTTTCCTTTCTTACCCTATCACTTCCACTATCAATGTGGGTGGCATGGTGGTTCAGTGGTCAGCACTGCTGCCTCATAGCACCAAGGAGCCAGGTTTGATTCCAGCCTTGGGTGACTGTCTGTGTGAAGTTTGAATGAAATGTTCTCCCGGTGTCTGTGTGGGATACTGCAGGATGCTCTGATTTCCTCCCACAGTCCAAATATGTGCAGGTTAGGTGTTTTGGCCATGCTAAATTGCCCTGTAGTTTCCAGGCTTGTGCAGGCTAGGTGGGTTAGCCATGGTGAATGCAGGGTTATGGTGATAAAGTGGGGTCTGGGTGTGTGTGGGATGCTCTTCAGAGGGTCAATGCAAACTGAATGAGCTGAATGGCCTCTTTCCACACTGTAGGGATTCTATTATATTACTTCCTAAACCTAGTGCATCTCTAACATTTCACTATTCTGATGAAGAAGATCCTCTGAACTACCTGAGGCCTCCTACCCTCCCTCGACCTCTTCATCTCCAACTGCCATCGAGACACCAATCGCCTCAACCTCTCCACCCCCTCACCCACTCCAACCTCTCCCCCACAGAACGTGCAGCCCTCTGCTCCCTCTGCTCCAACCCCAACCTCAGCATAAAACCCATGGACAAGGGTGGCGCAGTTGTAGTATGTCACACTGACCTCTACATTGCTGAGGCCAGGCGCCAGCTCTCTGATACCTCCTCCCACCACCCCCTTGATCGTGACCCCACCCCCAGGCCACCAAAACATCATCTCCCAGACCGTCCACAACCTCATCACTTCAGGTGACCTCCCACCCACAGCCTCCAACCTCATTATTAACCCAACCCCGCACTGCCCGTTTCTATCTCCTTCCCAAAATCCACAAACCTGACTGCCCTGGTCAACCCATTGTCTCCGCCTGCTCCTGCCCCACCAAACTTTTCTCCACTTATTGCAACTCCATTTTCTCCCCCCTGGTCCAGGAACTCCCCACCTATGTCCGTGACACCACCCATGCCCTCCACCTCCTCCAAAACTTCCGATTCCCTGGTCCCCAACACCTCATCTTCACTATGGACGTCCAGTCCCTATATACTTGCATTCCCCATGCAGATGGCCTAAAGGCCCTCGGCTTCTTCCTGTCCCACAGGCCCGACCAGTCCCGCTCCACTGACACCCTCATCAGCTTAGCTGAACTCGTCCTCACCCTTAACAACTTCTCCTTCAATTCCTCCTACTTCCTACTGACAAAGGGGGTGGCCATGGGTACCCGCATGGGCCCAAGCTATGCCTGCCTCTTTGTAAGATACATGGAACAATCCCTCTTCCGAAGCTACACTGGCCCTATCCCCCACCTCTTCCTCCATTATATCGATGACTGTATCGGCGCCGCCTCGTGCTCCCACGAGGAGTTTGAACAGTTCATCCACTTCACTAACACCTTCCACCCCAACCTTAAGTTCACCTGGACCATCTCCGATACATCTCTCTCCTTCCTGGACCTCTGTATTTCCATCTCTGGCAATCACCTGGAAACCAATATCCATTTCAAGCCTACCAACTCCCACAGCTACCTAGAATACACCTCCTCTCGCCAACCTTCCTGCAAAATTGCCATCCCCTATTCCCAATTCCTTCACCTCCACTGCATCTGCTCCCGAGATGAGGCATTCTACTCCCAGACGTCCCAGATGTCCTCATTTTTCAAGGACCGCAACTTCCCCTCTACAGTGGTCGTAAACTCCATCGACCGCATCTCTCACATTTCCTGCACCTCATCCCTCACACCCCCTCCCCGCAATAACAACAAAAACAGAATCCCCCTCGTCCTCACATACCATCCCACCAACCTCTGGATCCAACGCATCATCCTCCGGCACTTCCGCCACCTGCAATCTGACACTACTACCACATTTTTCCTTCCCCACCCTTCCAGAGGGACTACACGCTCCATGACTCCCTTGTCCGCTCCACACTCCCCACCAGTCCCACTACCCCTGGCACTTTTCCCTGCAACTGCAGGAAGTGCTACACCTCCCTCCTCACCCCCATCCCAGGCCCCGAGAAGACCTTCCACATCAAACAGATGTTCACCTGCACATCTGCTAATATGGTATACTGTATTTGCTGTTCCCAATGTGGCCTCCTCTACATCGGGGAAACCAAGCGGAGGCTTGGAGACCATCTTGTGGAGCACCTACACTCAGTTACCACAAACGACTGCACCTCCCAGTCGCGAACCACTTCAACTCCCCCTCCCATTCCTTGGACGACATGTCCATCCTGGGCCTCCTCCAGTGCCACAATAATGCCACCCGAAGGTTGCAGGAACAGCACCTCATATTTCGTTTGGGAACGCTGCAGCCCAATGGTATCAATGTGGACTTCACAAGTTTCAAAATCTCCCCGCCCCCAACCGTATCCCAAAACCAGCCCAGCTCGTCCCCCCCTCCCTCCTCGGTCTGTCCGTCTTCCCTCGACTGACTAACCCCCACCCTAACTCCCCACCTATACTCACCTTTATTGGCTCCATCCCCGCCTCCTTGACCTGTCCGTCTCCTCTCCACCTATCTTCTCCTTTATCCATCTTCCATTCGCCTCCCCATCTCTCTCTATTTATTTCAAAATTCCCTTCCCCTCCGCCATTTCTGAAGAAGTGTCCAGACCTGAAACGTCAGCTTTCCTGCTCCTCTGATGCTGCTTGGCCTGCTGTGTTCATCCAGCTCTACACCTTGTTATCTCACCTGAAATAGTAACTCTGTTTCCCTATCTACTGCTACTGCCTAACCTTCCAGCAACTGCACTATTTTGATTTTGTAATAGTTCTTATCTACCAATTATATCCATTAGTCACTTTAAACACATCAATTAAATAACACTTTTAATTGCTATTCAAACTTAGTCAATCCAACCGGCCCCTGTAATTTAGTAATTCTGGACTAGGAATCATTCTGTGAACTGGGGCTGCTCCCCATCCAACAGCCAAAAATCCTTCCTGGGGTGTGTTGCCCTGAACACATTTACTGTAGATGGGGTCTCACCAAAGCTCTTTACAACTTCCAGCCCTTTGTGTGATAACACTCTGGACCTCACAGATAACATTCCTATAGCTTCACTATTTTTTGTCCACTTGGTTTTAGTGCTAGGACACTAACACATCTCTACAGATCCACAGATTCTAGCTCCTCATTTATTAAAGAATTTCACTGAAGATATCCAGGATTACACCTCCAGTCTGAAGGCAACCATTTGTGCTTTCTATCCTTTGGTATTTCTGAAGTTTTGTATTTTGTGTTACTTGCTAGAATCTAGTATTTGCTTTATTGAAGCTATTTATAAATCAATAATTTCACTTATTGCTGCTTGCAATTCAGAATAAGAATAAAAAGTCGATTTTGTGGCAAATTAACGTTGTTTCCAATATCTGATTATGTGCCTCTTGCTCAGAATTTAATCTCATAGAATTGGATTTTTAGTCCCTTTAATATTCTGTTTTTTTATTTCTATGTTTGCAGTTCTTTTAAAAATGAAGGGACTTAAGAATCAACGGACGGTGAAAAGCCTGTTGATCACTGTGCTGATGTCTGTGACCATTGTCCTGATTGTGAATCTAGCAGGGACCAAGTATCTCCATATAAATCCTGGAAAGAAGGTCAGTTCAGCAGAGACTTCCAGCAATTTGTACAATTCCACTAATGTTTTGCATCTGCAGACAGTTAGTAATTGACAAAACATCTGGTCCATATGTAATATTTCACCCCCATGCCTCTCCATCCATCACCATATACCAACAATGGAATTGGACCTAGTCGGGGATGATATGTGGAAAGTGACCATGGAGCTTGAACAAAGGACTGGGGTTGGAACAGAATTTGATGGGACGGGAATTTGTTCTGAAGCATTGGATTAGTATTTCTCAATCTGAAATTTAGATTAATGTTTTGATTTTCAATTGGAATTTTAAAACCTGATAAATGAAATTGTAAACCAGACAATGGCTCATCAAAGACAAAGTCAGTCAATCAGCTGAAAGTGATGTCTGAATAGATGGTAGTTATTATGAGCAAAGTGGCGCTCTTGTGGTGCAGTGGTAGTATCCCTACCTGTGAAACAGGAGGCCCATGTTCAAGTCCCACCTGCTCCAGAGGTGTGTCACAACATCTCTGAATAGGTTTATTAGCAAAATAGGTTAGTTATTATGAGCATAGTGCCAAATGCACTTATAACATGGGTTACATTCTAACAGGTTTCTAACAGTAAACACTGGCTAGGGTCTTTCAAAGAATTAGAAGATTCAACTCAACATTGTTCCACATTACTTGTTGGGTCTTCTGAGTTGGGCTTTCCCTGAAATGCAAAGTGCAGACAATGGAGGGCTCTGTCACACTGGAGTGGAATCGTGGGGAAGATAGGATTGCTGACAATTTATGATACTAGCTGCCATCTGGCAAGTTTAAAAGTCCAGAATGAGTGAGTGAATGGGTAAGGTGTAAGAATGGGTAGGTAGGATGGTAGGTGATTTATTAGGGTCAGTGGGTAGTCTGATTTGGTAGCAAGGGACGCAATTACTAGCCTTGCCCATGAAAGATACTTTTAAGATTAATAGTTTAGCAACGCACAAATATTTATTTAATAGTGATCGTTATATAATCAAGTTCAATTTCCATTGAAAACAGAAAAACAAGAAAAAGATATGAAAGGATGAATCTTATTTTTTTTTTGGCTAAGTTCAAATTTTATCAAAATTTTCAGAGATTTTCTCATTGTATCTTACTAAATTCATCTGATTAACTGCCAGCCTTGTCCCTATCGTGTTCTTCAGGTCTGATTGCAGACCTATCTTACCATATGCCATTTCTAGAACAACTCAGCAAAAATCTGTCAAAAGCACCCTTTGTGGACTGGTCATCTCTAAAAGCCCATTACTTACCCAGACTTTCCAAAGCCAGCTGCTAGATTGAGGATGTTTGCAGAAGTGGTCAGAGAAGGGGGTTCACAGATGTGCAGGTTAGGTGGATTGGCCATGCTAAATTGCCCGTAGTGTTCAGGGATGTGTAGATTAGGTGGGTTATAGGGGGATGGGTCTGGGTTGGATGCTCCAAGGGTAGGTGTGGACTTGTTGGGCCAAAGGGCCTGTTTCCACACTGTAGGGATTCTAAAAAAAAGGAAAATGGCACCACAATTCTCTGACATTTCTCTGCAAAGAAAAGGAGTCCTCTTCCCAGACTACCAGCAGTGAAGGTCACACTGTCAGACTCTGGCAAGCTGGTCCAAGGTCACCTCCCAGGTCAGTGCCATCTCCATGCGGCAGAGGATCGGCCAGCATTGTTATATGAAGGTTATAATGAGCAGAGGGGCCTACGCTATTATGACCTTCAGTGCTCCATACATTTCTCTTTGCTTTCTCATACTCACCATATCTCTACTACTTCGACACTCACCTTCCTCTCTCTGCGCTGCCTGATCACTCCCTTGGAACACCTCGCCATCTCTAACCCACCTTCACCAGCACTAATAGCTGTGCTACTAGATTTCACCTCACTCAATTCCTCCCCATTCTCTTATTACAGAAAAAAAGTAACCCATAACAGGGAACTGAGAGCCAAGAAGAAACATCCCAAGCCACTCGCACTCAGACAACTGCTAGAGACCAGGCATCTGCCCAGCTCCAGGCAGAAGAGGACCCTATTACATTGGCAAATATCCACATGCATAGTGAAGAACAGGAACAGCAGACAGGTATCTTTGAGGCAATGGCCTCATCGCTTGGAGGCTGCAGGAGTGCAGTCATATGAGTGTCTGGCAGCCTCAACTGAAAAGGTTGGTGATTGCTATGGAGAGCCACATCCATTTCTCATAGAATCCCTACAGTGTGGAAACAGGCCCTTCAGCTCAACAAGTCTACACTGGCCTACCAAACAGCACCTCACCCCGCCCCCCAATAACCCTGCATTTCCCATGGCTAACACACCTAATCTACACAGCCCTAAACACTGGGCAATTTAGCATGGCCAATCCACCTAGTCTGCACATCTTTGGACTGTGGGAGGAAACCGGAACACCCAGCAGAAAGACATGCAGACACAGGGAGAATGTACAAACTCCACACAGACAGTTGCCCAAGGGTGGAATCGAGCCCAGGTTCCTGGCGCTGTGAAGCAGCAGTACCAACCACTGAGCCACCGTACTCTCAGGGTCTAATAGAGAGGCATATTTTCCTGCACTCCATTGCTTCATCCATTGGCACAGGGGGATGCTGGACCTGATGTTCATTCCAGGTGTACTTTTCTCACAAAGAGACAGGGTAGTACCAGGAAGCACCCAGCTGGACTAGAAATCACATGAAACCCTCTCGTGGTCCAGTAATATCATCATCAGGCTATTAATCCAGGTACCCAGGTAATGTTCTGGGGACCCCGATTTAAATTCTGCTACGACAGATAGCAGAATTTGAATTCAATTTAAAAAAATGGACTCAAGAATGCAATAACTATAGTCAATTGTCAGAAAAACCCATCTGGCTCACTCACATACTTTAGGAAAGGAAATTGCCTTCCTCACTGGTCTGGCTTACATGTGACTCCAGACTCATCACATTGTGGTTGACTCTTAACTGCCATCTGTGAAATTAGGGATGGACAATAAATGCTGCCCTAGACAGTAACAACTACACCTCAAGTGGTGTCTAGTTTCACCCCTCCAGAACCCTCCAACTCTTAGAGCTCATGCTGAAGAGGTCAACTTGCATCTAAAAGAAGAGACTTGACCGAAATAGGCTCCGCTATGGAGCAGACTCCTTTCAACCCATCTGCAGAACCAGGCGGTACAGCAAGACATGGTGGGAGGCAACTGAACATAAAAATTTATTGAGGACATGTTGGTGGTACAGGTGACAGTGCACTATATATTATTTTTTCATTTTTCACTGCTTTCACCTTGTGGTTTGTCTCTCTGTGTAGCTCCAAATGTTATTTTTCCAGCATGTGGCATAACTTTATGGCCTTACATGATGTTCTAAAGATGAAGGTCTGTGATGAGAGCCTGCTGGATCGTCTGAAAGCAATAGGGACAAGACATATTGAGTCATAGTGTTAGAGTTATGCAATGGTTGCTTCTGTACCTCTGACAATATCCTGATCCTTGTACGGCCTCTGTGTTCAAAAGTGAGTGAATTGATCAGTGACATCTAAGGCAGTAAGGTACAAAATAAATACGGGGTCAATGCAATAGGATTGCCAAGGGTTTAGGGATCCCACAAGTGTTGTGTCCTGTACAATGGGTCTTTGTGAGATATTTCTTTTCCTTTAAAAACCCTAACATCAGGGCGTACTGCACATCCTCTCTTAGAGGTCAAGTCACTTACTGCACCCGCTTTGACTACAGTCACAGACTTTTCATCCTAACATAGAGATCCGATTTCCTGCACAATGGAAGGTGACAGCGAGCTGTCCTCAGCCATTGGTTTGTACCCTCTGCCGGAACATGTCTGTGAATACCCAAACATCCAAATCCCTTTCCTGGCAGCCATTCCCATAAACACCATTAATTTTGTACCTCCTTAGATCCACACCTAATCCATGTACACAAACCTGCACCTTCCACCTTTCCATAGCAGTTTTTGACACATGAGACGACCATGCCAAAGATGATATGACATTATCCCCTCTCGAAGCAAAGGTACTGCTGACCATGGATAAATGGCATTATTGCATGACCCCCTTCCCATTCATGCTTTACCACATAGCCCCCTTGCAGCTACTATTGCCCTCTTCTCAACTGTAATTCTCCATTCCCCACAGACTATAGCCCCCAATCCTGAAGAATAATTTGCTGAGTATCCTACCACAGTGTCTTCCCCTTTTAGTCTTCCCATCACCACACCCCCTGCCCACTCCCACAACCTCCTTTCCTCTTGATTTCTTCTTTTGGATCCTACAGATTCACACAACCACCCAAGTAATCAAACCTCTGATGAGAAATGCCCGTTATGGGCCAGATCAGACTCCTTCAAAATATGTTAAGAAAGTAGCCTAGACCCTAAGGTTTTTTTTACTTTAAAGGTAAATGTGAGGTACCCTGTTCCAAATGCAATACAATTAGCCAAACTACTCAACATTAAGCAAAACCCAATTTATTCAAACATTATAGTTAAAATACAATAAAGAAAGAAGAACTTGGAATAACTTAACTCTTTTGGAAAACTTAACAGAATAATAGGTACAGTAACTATCACTAATTCACTGTTCCAATATAATAACATCCCATAAACACACCCTTTGGCAAAAGGGCAAATTCAGAACACAGATTGTCTCACATGCAACTTTCACATAGGCAGGTAACCCCCAGCTTTTGGCTGTAACTGAAAGAGGGACAAAAAAAAGCTTCCACCTTTTCAAGACCCCAACAGCAACTGCAGAAAGCTAACTAAAAGTCCTGGACTGTGAGAGTTTGACCACAGCCACTCAGGTTGCTTTTATTGTCCCAACTTTTTAAAAAAACCTAAGGCCTCACTGGTTGTTTATCTTCTTATAGACTGCTCGGTACCTGTCCCCCAATCTTTCTCTAAAAGAAACCAGGACAAAACATACCTCTTAAAGGAACACCTCTGACTGGTGGCTTTATATCTCCTTGACCATATTAGCCCCAATCTGCCCACCTATCCTCTCCCCAGACTGGCCGCTGTGAAGCCACAGAGCTGATCTAACCCACTCCCTGGACTCAGGGACACAGACCCCCTGACCATCCTGACTATGACTTATTCCCATATCAGACACTCTGACTGATGGGTGCTTCCATTGACTTAAGTAAGGATAGCTTATCTAAGGCTTTGATACTTAAATGTTTGCTGCATATGCACTGTGTTTGCCATAGGTATGAAATTGTGTTGTACAGCACACTGTACAAGATGTACGTCCCTTTGACAAAATACTGCTGGCCAGCAAGGCAAGCTGTCTAGTTGTGTGACTGTGCTAATTGGTACGACAAGGCATGAATTCGGTAACCATGCAGGTAGGCAACAAGTGAGTGAGCACTAACAGAGTAAACCAGCAGCCCCGAGATACAGCATGCTCCAATCCATCAGCTGGGTGCCTATCTGTGAGTATAAAGGAACCCCGCTGCAATCATTGATTGTTAAATGGGAGTTCTTCAGAGCAAGAAGCAGGCTGAATTCGCCAGGTTTCCAGTCTGATTTTTATGTCAAATTTTCTCGACCTCTAGCTTGTTTGGCAGATTTGGTAAGATAGGAGGCTGAATATTACTGAGGCAAATAGGGCTGTTAACAAGGTGCTTAACAAACAATAGTCCCCCAAATTGGCAACTTGCCATTTTCTCGTAAGAAGCTCACTGTGCCACTTATTGTTCCCAATGTTGCAATCAGCCTCACCTGACCTCTCATCTGATTCTGCCACAAATCTCACCAAAGCCCAAACTGCTCAGACCCCTATAATATTCTCCCCTACGATTCTAGGCTTAGGTAAGATTAACTCAACAAGAGTAGACAGAATCTGTTTTAGTCATGAGAGCAAATTTATACATAGGTAAAACAACAGATCAGCTGGGAGTGTTCAGAAGGAACTTAGTTTGTACCCCTCATGTGAAAGACATCTACCTGCTAAAGAAATCAGTCATGGATGACTTGAAATAAAAGAAAATATAAAACTGAAGTTAACAAAACCACAAAGAAACCACAAGGTTTGGCAGGGGGATGGCAACTGCAGCTACAGATCAGAGGATGGGGTAGCTGGTGTACAGGCAGAAACAGCAAGCAGAGAATCTGTGAGGAAGGATAAGCAGTTGATAGGGCAAAGTGGCAGTCACTGCGATGGGTTGAGGTACATCTACTTCACTGCAAGAAGTGTCAGGAATAAGGGTGACGACCTTAGAGTATGGATCAGTACTTGGAACTATGATGTTGTGGACATTACGGGGACTTAGATAACACAGGGGCAGGAATGATTTTTGGATGTTCTGGGGAATAGATGTTTCAAAAGAAATAGGGAGGGAGGTAAAAGAGGTGGGAGAGTGGCATTGTTAATGGTATCACAACTGCAGAAAGGGAGATCATGGAGGAGGGTTTGTCTACTGAGTCAGTATGGGTGGAAGTCAGAAACAGGAAAGGAGCAGTCACTTTATTAGGAGTTTTCTACAGACTCCCCAGTAGCAACAGAGATACTGAGAAACAGATTGGGAGACAGATTTTAGAATGTTGCAGAAGTAATAGGGTTGTTGTCATGGGTGACTTCAACTTACCTAATATAGACTGGAACTCCTAAGTGAAAATAGTTTGGAAGGGACAGATTTTGTCAGGCGTGTCCAAGAAGGATTTCTGACTCAATATGTAGATAAGCTGACTAGAGGGGAGGCCATATTGAATTTGGTATTTGGCAATGAACCAGGCCTGATGTCAGATCTCTCGGTGGGAGAGCATTTCAGTGATAGTGATCATAACTCCCTGGCCCTTACTATAGTCATGGAGAGGGATAGGAGCAGACGGTATGGGAAAGTATTTAATTGGGGGAGGGGGAATTACAATGCTATTAGGCAGGAACTGTGGAACATAAATTGGGAACAGATGTCTCAGGGAAATGCAGAACAGAAATGTGGAGGTTGTTTAGAGAGGGGTTGCTACAGGTACTGGATAGGTTTGTCCCACTGAGGCAAGGAAAGGATGGTAAGGTGAAGAAAGCTTGGATGACAAGACATGTGGAACACCTAGTCAAGAGGAAGAAGGAAGCTCACTTAAGGTTGAGGAAGCAAGGATCAGACAGGGCTCTAGAGGTCTACAAGGTAGCCAGGAAGGAACTGAAGAATGGACTTAGGAGAGCTAGAAGGGGGTATGATAAAACCTTGGTGGGTAGGATCAAGGAAAACCCCAAGGCTTTCTATACTTATGTGAGGAGCAAGAGGATGACCAGAGTGAGGGTAGGGCCAATCAGGGATAGTGGAGGGAACTTGTGCGTGGAGTCAGAGGAGGTAAGGGAGGTCCTTAATGGATACTTTGCTTCAGTATTCACCAGTGAGAGACACCTTGACATTTGTGAGGACAGCATGAAACAGGCAGATATGCTCGAACAGGTTGATGTTAGGAAGGAGGATGTGCTAGAAATTTTGAAAAACATGAGGATAGGTAAGTCCCCTGGGCCAGACGGGATATACCCAAAGTTCCTACAGGAAGCGAGGGAACAGATTGCTGCCCCTTTGGCAATGATCTTTGCATCTTCACTGTCCACTGGAGTAGTACCAGATGATTGGAGGGTGGCAAATGTCATTCCCTTGTTCACGAAAGGGAATAGGGATAATCCTGGGAATTACAGACCGGTTAGTCTTCTGTGGTGGGCAAATTATTGGAGAGGATTCTGAGAGATAGTATTTATGATTATTTGGAAAAGTGGTATGGATGGGCTTTAGCAAGGCATTTGATAAGGTTCCACATGGTAGGCTCATTCAGAAAGTAAGGGGGCATGGGATTCAGGAAAATATGTCTGTCTGGATACAAAATGGGCTGTCCAATAGAAGACAGAGGGTGGTAGTAGATGGAAAGTATTCAGCCTGGAGATCTGTGACCAGTGGTGTTCTGCAGGGATCTGTTCTGGGACCTCTGCTCTTTGTGATCTTTATAAATGACTTGGATAAGGAAGTGGAAGGGCGGGTTAGTAAGTTTGCCGATGACATGAAGGTTGGTGGAGTTGTGGATGGCTGTTGTAGGTTGCAACGGGAGATTGACAGGATGCAGTGCTGGGCAAAGAAGTGGCAGATGGAACTCAACCCAGAAAAGGGTGAAGTGATTCATTTTGGAAGGTCAAATTTGAATGCTAAATACAGGGTTAATGGCAGGATTCTCAGCAGTGTGGAGGAGCAGAGGGATCTTGGGGTTCATGTCCATAGATCCCTCAAAGTTGCTGTCCAAGTTGATAGGGTTGTAAAGAAGGCATATGGTGTGTTGGCTTTCATTGACAGGGGAATTGAGTTTAAGAGCCGTGAGGTTATACTGCAGCTCTATAAAACTCTGGTTAGACAACACTTGGAATATTGTGTTCAGTTCTGGTGGCCTCATTTTAGGAAAGATGTGGAAGCTTTAGAGAGGGTTCAGAGGAGATTTACCAGGATGCTGCCTGGACTGGAGGGTAGGTCTCATGTGGAAAGGTTGAGGGAGCTAGGTCTTCTTTCATTGGAACAAAGAAGGATGAGAGGTGACTTGATAGAGGTGTACAAGATAATGAGAGGCATAGATAGAGTGGTTAGTCAGAGACTTTTTCCCAGGGCGGAAATGACTATGACGGGGGGGGCATAATTTTAAGGTTATTGGAGGAAGGTATAGGGGAGATGTCAGAGGTAGGTTCTTTACACTGAGAGAGGTGGGCGTGTGGAACGTGCTGCTGGCAGTGGTAGTGGAGTCAGATACTTTAGAGACTTTTAAGTGACTCTTGGATAGGCACATGGATGATAATAAAATGTAGCGTATGCAGGGTAGTTTGATCTTAGTAGGATAACAGGTCGGCACAACATTGTGGGCCGATGGGCCTGTATGAAACAGAACAGATCCTGATTAAGAATAGAAGGTGCAAGGACGAGTTTAAGACCAGCATCTCTGGTCTGAAAGGAGGTACTTTCAGGATAGATATTAATTAATATTTTGCCTTGCAAAATGGAGTCAGAGTTTGGAACATTCTTTCACAAATGACAATTGATGTAATATCAATTATTCAATGTAAAAACTACAATTGATCAGGTTTTGTTGGTTAAAAAGTATTAAAAGATGTGGGTAAAAGATGAGTATTTGAAGTCAGGTCACAGAATATACAGATCTCACTGAATGATGCAGATTAGATTCAAATGGTGTAATAACTCTCCTATTTCGAAGACTAGGTACAGCCTGTTCCAGGTTCTCATTCTCAGTGACCACCCCTCACTGTCCTCAATCTTCACTATCTTCACTTCATGCACATTAATGTCTTCAAATTTCATTATTCTCGCTCCACATTCACCTCACTGTACTCACCAACCACACTTCTCTCATTCCTCACTCTTCCCGCCCTCAGTCCTCACTTAGTATGAACTGATAATAGATTAGAAGGTTAAACACATGCCTAAAAGTGTGGTTCAATTTGTACCATTGCCAGAGAAAGCAGGATCTGTTTCTGTTGTGATAGAATAGAGTAGAATAGAATTTTAATGTCACATATACATTTATACGAAAAATACAGTGAAAAGGAATGAAAAAAGGCAAAGATAATAAAAAGTAAAATTAAGTTAAAGTTCATCACAGTTCAATTAACAGCTCAGGGATAGCTGATTAAAGAACAATGAAAAACCCTGAAGACACAGCCGGAACAAGACCGCCATTCCAGAATGAGAATGCTACGCCAGGCCACTGGAAAACTGGGCCAACGGAATCTTCCTCTGAAGAAGACTGCTACGCTGGGATGAGACCGCCTGCCGGTGTACTGGAATATCTGGAAGCCAATGGTGAAGAAGATCCCCCACAAGGGGACAAAACCTCCACGCTGGGACAAGACCACCACATCTTCACCTTCAGGCACCCAAGCCTAGCTGTGGACCTGAAGCCTCAGCTCATCTGCAAGTCTGGGGCTAGGGGAGGCAGCCTAGTACCTGGTCCTCACTCACCGGGAGACCCAGGCTGGGGTGGGTTACTACCATTGTTGCCAGAGGCCTCCTCCTTCACCCGCCATGCTCAAGTTTTCAAAGAAATAGAAAATAGAAAATAGAAAAAGAAAATAGAGGGGACAAAAGAGTAAAAGTTAAAAGAAGAGAAAAATGAGAAAGAAAGCCAACGAGAATGGTCAAGCCCCAGGCTCTTCCCCCTACCCCACCGCCACCTCGTGATGGGCTGCACACAAACTTGCTGAACCCAGTGTAGCAGGAGATTACAGAGGTAGAAATTTTGCAAAAAATGAGAACTTTACAATCCAGATATTATTTAACCAGGAGCTACTGTAGGTCAGCAAGTACAGGCTGATGGGTAGACTGATTGGGTGTGAGTTAGAACAAGTCCAACAGTTTTGGATGACTTCACAGAGGATGGAATGTGAGAAACCAACCAGGAGGGCAGTGGAATTATCACATCTAGAAGTAACAAATTCATGAATGAGAGTTTCAGCACTCAATGAAATAAGACTAGTGTGAAATGGGCAATGTTACTGCAGTGGAAATAGCTGATTTTAGTGATAGGGTGAATACATGGTCAAAATTTCACTTAAATACTAACACTTAAGCTGGAGAGTGTTCAGAAAAGATTTACCAGGATATTGCTGGGAATGGAAGGTTTGAGTTATAAGGAGATAGGCTAGGATTTTTTTTCACTGAAGCGCAGAAGTTTGAGAGGTATTCTTCTAGAGGTTTATTAAATACTGAGAGGTATAAATAAGGTGAATGGCAGATATCTTTTCCCTAGGGTGGGGAGTTTCAAGTACGTACAGGTGGGATTAATTTAGTTTGGGGTTATGGTCAGCATGAACTGGTTGGACCGAAGGGTCTGTTTCCAGGCTGTATGACTCTATGGCTGTATGGCTATATCACTGTACCAAGGATGCAAAGAACCTGATTCAGCCACAAAACTGTTACCAAGAAGAGGGATTGACTTGATTGTTGAGTTTTTGTCGAGGAACACAGATAATAGCTTCAGTCTTCCTAATGTTTAGTTGGGGGAAATTTCTACTCATCCAGAATTGGAAGTCAAACAATCTGACAGTATCGGGTAGATGAAACTGAAGTAACAGCACATGCAACCGATGTGTGCATTTGGATGATATTGTCAGGGGGAAGTATACAGCTGAAAATTGAATAAGGCTGAGGATTGATCCTTAGTTATCACCAGAGGTAACAATGCAGGAGAAATCCTTTACAGGTGATTCTCTGCCTAACATGAAATAGATAAGAATGGAATTAAGTGAGACCAGTCTTACCGAGCTGGATGACAGTGGAGGAATGTTGCAGTAAACATGTACAAGACTGCAGAATATGTTGAGAAGAATGGTGAAGGAACACTTACCTTTGCCAGTCACACAGGATGGAATCTGTGACTTTTATAAGAAATGTTTTGGTGCTGTGGCAGGCACAGAAAAATCTGATCAAGTGGATTCATTCATGGAGCTTTAGCAAAGATGTGTATGGAGTTCAGAGGTGACAACAGTCAAGGTTTTTGGAGACAAAAGGAATAGTTGAAAATGGGAACAGATATTTTGTAAAACTATAGAAAGAGGAATAGGCCATTATGCCTAATAAGCCTGTAAAACATTTAATATAATCATGGCTGACTGAATTATTTTTAGTACCCTTTTACACACATTATCCTCATAACCCTTTACATCATTGCTAATCAGAAATCCCTCAACGTCTACTTAAAATAAACTCAAGGACTGAGCTTCCACAGCCCTCTGAGTAGGGAATTCCAAAGATTCACAACTTTTTGGGTAAAAAGAGATCTGCTCATCTGAGTCCTAAAAGGCATTTTCCTTATTTTTAAATATTTCCCACACCCAACTTCGGTTCTAGACTCTCCAACCAGGGAAAGCATATTAATGGCATCTTCCCTATCTTTCCTTTTCAGTATTTTGTAGTTGTCAATGAGATCACTGCTCATTCTTCAAATCTCGAGAGAATACAGGCTTCATTTGTCCAATTTCTCTTCATAATACATTCCCACCATGCTGGGAACCAGTCTGGTGAACATTTATAACACTCCCTGTAAGGCAAAAATATCTTTCCAAGATAAAGAGACCAAAACTGCACACAGTACTCCAGATCTGGGCTAAACAAACTCCCATAAAATGGAAGCAACTCTCGCTATTCCTATAGTCAAGTCCAATTGCAATAAAGTTACTATTCCATGGACCTGTCTAAAAGCTTGCTGCACCCACATGCTAGACTTCAGTAACATTTTGATGGAGAAATCCAGGCCTCTTTGTACGCCTACACTTTCCAATGTCTCACCATTTGTGAAATATTCTGCGTACCAGTTTCCCCTATAAAAGTGGATGACCTCATATTTTCTACATTAAATCCCATCTCCCATGGTCTCACCCATACGGGAAGTCTGTTCAAATCCTCCTGAAGATGTTTTACATCTTCCGCAAACACAAGTTCCTGTTTAGCTGTATATCATTCAGATTTGGAAACATTACATTTGGTCTCCAAGTCCAAATCATTGATATATTGTGAAAAACTGGGGCCCAAGTGTTGATCCTTGCAGCACTTCACTAGTCACAATCTTCCAACTTGAAAATGACCCATTGACTAACAGACAGAAACAGAGTAATAATAATCCTTAATCTATGTCAGTACATAACCTCTTATCCCACGGGTTTTATTTTGCTAGCCAACCTCCTGTGTGGAACTTTATCAAATACCTTCTGAAGATCTAAATATTATCTGTGTCCGTTGACTCCCCTTTTATCAATTTTGACAGTGATGTCCTCAAAAAAATCTCCAAGTTAGCCAAAGACAATTTTCCATTCTCAATTCTATGCTGTCCATAATAAATCAGATAACTTTTATCCAAATGTCCATTTATCAAATCCTTTATAATAGATTCTAGCATTTTCCCTACTACTAATGCAAGACTCACAAACTTATAGTGCCTGTTTCTCTTTTCCCTTTCTTCCTTTAAATAGTGAGGTGATAGTTAGTAGATGAGTTAGAATCATTCCTGAAATAATGGAATTTTGGAAGATGATTACTAATGATTCGATAATCTCTATAGCGACCTTCTTCAATACTCTGAGGATCACTGGGATCACCGGAACATATAAACTATCAGTCCCATTAATTTCTCCAGTACAATCTTCTTACTAATACTAATTTCCTTCAAATCCCTATTCTCCCTAGGTCACTTGAATGTCTAATTCTGGGAGATTCTTGTACCTTTCTGAATGAAAATAGACAAAATAATTATTTCTCTATTCTCCGTTATACATTCGCCTGACTATACCTGTAATGAACCCACATTAGCCAAACATTTCATTTTTACATAGATGTACAACTGGGGAGGCAATTTATTTTTCTTTATTCATTAACGGAATGAGGATGTCGCTGGCTAGGCAGCATTAATTGTCCATTCCTAATTGCCCAGAGGGCAGTTCAGAATCAACCATATTGCTGTGGGTCTGGAGTCACACGTAGACCAGACCAGGTAAGGATGGCAGTTTCCTTCCCGAAAGGACATTAGTGAACCAGGTGGGTTTTTCTGATAATCGACAATGGATTCATGGTCATCATTAGATTCTTAATTCCAGATGTTTTATTGAATTCAAATTCCACCATCTGCCATGGCAGCATTGAAACTCAGGTACCCAGAATGTTATCCGGGTGTCTGGATTAACAGTCCAGCGATAATACCACTAGGCCATTGCCTCCCCTTATCACCAAGGCATGGTGATATTATTATTAATCTAGAGACCCAGTTAATGTTCTTGGTTCATGTGTTCAAATCCTACCCATGGCAGATGGTGGAATTTGAATTCAAGAAACATCTGTAATTAAGAGTCTAATGATGACCTTAAAACCAATGTTGATTGTTGGGAGAAATCACATTTGGTTCACTTGTAGGGAAGGAAAATGTTGTCCTTACCTGGTTCGGCCTATAGCAATACAGTTGACTCTTAACTGCACTCCAGGCAATTAAGAATGGGCAATAAATGCTGCTCTAGCCAGTAATGTCCACATGCTGTGGATGAATTAAAAACAAAATGATTTAACAGTCCCATTTTTATGTTTTTCATCAGATTACATTCATATTCTATTCTTCTTGTCTGTCCTTCGTCAAAGTTGAATATCGTTAAATATTAAGTTCTCAGTCACAAAATTACAGAAGTGTTACGGTGCAGGGGAGACCATTTGGCCTATCATGCTTGCACTAGCTCCTTAAATGAGCACCATTACCTAGTTCCAATCTTCTGTTTTTCCCCCAGTCATGGTCATGCAGCCATGATTCTGTAATGGAGATTAAATCACACCTCGGTATTGCTAATTTTGCTTTTGGATCATCTAGCAGGTTGTGAATGCTGCATACATTCAGACAAAGTGCCTTTAACATTTTTTTTGACATCATTCTGCATTCAAACTATACTCAATGCTCAGCTTTGTTTCTCGTGTCCTCTACTTTATCTAACAGCTCTCCTGTTACCAACTTTACAGCCTTGCAATATGGGTTATTCTTAGATTCCCACCATCACCCCCACACCCCAACAAGCTATTCAAACAAACTCTAACACCGCTAGGAAATCTTACTGTGAGGATATCAATGCTGTCATAACCTGTCAAGCTTGTAGAAGTGCCAAGTGCGCCCAGTGCCTCTGAAATTTGACACACTCCTTCTGTGCCAATGTCCAGTCAAATGTTCAATCAATGAATCCTCATGTTCTAATTCTCACAAGCAGGTGACACTGTGAGTAATCCTGAGATTATTGCTCATGAGGTGTTGCTTTTTAATTATTTTGTTAGCTCTCTGAATTCTGCTTTCAGAACCTCATCCCTTTTCGTACCTATGTCATCAGGAATAAATGTGGAAAATGACTTCTGGCTGATGTCTATCCCCCAGAAGGATGTCCTGCAGCTGCTCCATGACAGCCAGGCACCAAGGAGGCGACACACCATCCCGGAGTCACGCTTCATGCCATGCGACCACCTGTCTGATCCCCTTACCATGGAATCACCTATCACTATTGTCCTTCTATTCTTCTTCCCCATCTCTTCTGCATCCCTCATGGGGCTGAGATGCCTTTGGAACTTGTTCTCTGGTTACACTCTTCTGAGGAACCATCATTTTAACAAATTAACTAAATAGAATACCAATTGGCAAGCAAGATATATACAGAGGACTCCTGCACTACTTGCCTGGTTTTCTTAGACAGCCTGGTAGAAACCCATTCCCTCTCTGCCTGTACATTTCTAATCTGTGATGTGACCTCCTCCCTAAGTGTGCTATCCACCAAGTTTCCTGCTTCATGGATACACAACAGTGACTTAGCTGCTGCTCAATTTCCAAGACTTGGAACTCAAGTTTTTGCAGCCATTGAAACTTCCTGCAGACACAGGATGTGTCCACAACTTTCGACATAGAATGTACACTTGTATACTGTAGGATGGACACTTCACTTGGCTCAGCTCATTTGCCATTTGTTACCAGAGATAAGAAGAATATTTTTTCTCAGAAGGTCACGAGTCTTTAGAGTCTATTTCTGAATAGGTGGTGGAAGTTTTGAATATTTTTAATGCAGAAGCAGACTTATAAGCAAGGGAGTGAAAAGTTATCAGGATGGATAGGAATTTAGAGTAATCAAATCGGCCAAGATCTTATTGAGTAGCAAAGCAGACTTGAAGGGGAAGAGTGGTCTACTCCTGCTCTTTGTATTGAGGCCAGTGAGAATTGTCGTATCTCTTAGTGGCTAGTTGGTGTTCGCTTATTGTGGATCTTCTGGCTGAGAGGCAGGAACATAACTCATTGATCAACAAGTCCTCCTTGTTTAACAAGAAATCACTGATATTTAATGATCTTTATTTTTACTCCTTCAGTTCGGGATTGTGCTGGATGCTGGATCGACATATACTTCGATTTATCTTTACCACTGGCCTGTGATCAAAAACAACGGCACTGGGATCATCAGTCAGCTGTATAAGTGTGACGTGGATGGTAATGTCCCTTTCTGTGAAAAATCAGTTGTCCCTTTTAAGACTTTTACCCTCTTTCACCTTAGTCATTCCTGTGGTACAGTCCTGATATACCATCTTAAATCCAAGGTACACAGACATCAATGAAAATACTGGATAACCAATGCAACTGGCTGGTCCATGCTGATGCTCCTGTCTATAACTGCTCATTATTCCGGAATCAAACTGGAATGTAAAGATAAAGGTTTATTTTTCCAGTGTAAACCCCATCCCCTCCCCCCTTGCCTCCAACAACAAATGTGAGCAGCTAGTGAAATTTCTTTGCCACCTAGACTGAGTCATACTAATCAACCCTGCCTCCTAGCAGACTGGCTCACACATACTTCCACAAATGCTGCCCCTGTTCACATCCTGAACTTGTACCTTTCTTGAGTTCCTCTCTTTTCTCCTGTTATGACTGTCTAATCTCACACAGTCAACAGGGCCCTGTTTCTTTGATCCTATTTCCATGAAACTGATCACCCAACTCCCCCTCCTGGTCTCCATATTAGCTGATCTTGTTAATGGCTCTCTTTGGGTACAGTTCCACCATGCCTCAAGTCAGTATGGCCAACATCTAATATTGAACAAAGAGAAGTTTATTCCAAGTAAATATTGGAGAGATGGAAAATGTTGAGTGATCAAGGTCTCACTCTGTGGTTATTGACGACAAAACCAACCGTGGATTTGTGTCACTTGCTTGGGGGAGGCACGATCACATTGTGTGTTTGTCAGGTACATACCAGCCAATTTTGGCAATTCCTCAGGACTTAGGACACCAAGGGTGGAAATCAGATGTCAGCAGTTCTCCAATATTGAAAGCAGCAACCAAGAGTTATACCTGCTGCTGCTAAAGTTCCAGGACTTCATCAGAAATTCCTGTTGGATCCCTGGACACAAGCAAGTGAATACAGAATGGGGGTCACAGGGATATGGTTACTGGTTGGCAGGCTGGTCAGAGGCAAAGGCAGAGGAGTAGCTTTCAAGGGGAAACATTTCTTCCTACCTACCATATCCATGCCACTCAAAATTTTATAATCTCAATTATGTCCCCTCTCAATCACCTCTGCTCTCAAGAAACCAACCCCAGTCTATCCAATCTCTCTTCATAACTGAAACTCGGCAGCCCAGGCAACAATCTAGTAAATCTCCTCTGCACCCTCACCATTGCTATCAATTCCCCTATAATGTAAATTCCTAAACGGCACGCAACACTCTAAATTGGCATAACCAACATTTCATGTAGATCCACTAAGACCTCCTTGCTCTTAAACTCTAAAGGCAGATGTACTATATGCCATCTTAACCATTTTATCCACCTGTCCTGATACCTTAAGGACCAGTGTACTTACACACCAAAGTCTGATCCTCTGTCTTTCCCAGCATCCTACTGTTTATCATATATTCCCTTGTCTTGTTTATCCTGCTCAAGTGCATAACCCCACATTTATCTGTGAATTCCATTTGCCACTGACTAACAGTGATGAGATGACCAGCTCATCTATATTCTTTCTTAGTCTAAGGCCAGCGTCCTCACTTTTTTACCACCTCACCAATTTTTGTATCATCTGTGAACCTACTGATCAACCCCGCTATTTTAAGGTCTAAATAATTTATATAAACTAAAAATAGCGAGGGCCCCAATACTGACCCCTATGGAACCCCACTGGACACAAACTTCCAGTGGATACAATTGTGGATACAATTTGCCAAACTTCCTTGGATCCAATAAGTTCTTACCTTTGATATCAATCTCCCATGTGGGTCCTTATCAAAAGCTTTGCTGAAGGCTAAGTAGATTATATCAAAAGTATTGCCCTCATCTGCACACCTTGTCACTGTAATCATAGAGTCATACAGCAAGGAAACAGACCCTTTGGTCCAACCAGTCTATGCCAGTCATGATCCCGATCTAAACGGATCCCACCTGCCAGATCCTGGTCTATATCACCCCAAACCTTTCAGATTCAAATGCTTATCCAACTGTCTTTTAAAGTTGTAGTTGTACCCACATCCTTCACTTCCTCGGGAAGTTCATTCCACATGCGAACCACTCTCTGTGAAAAACATCTGCTCCTCGTGCATTTTTAAATCTCTCTCCTCTCAACTTAAATTGCATCCCCTAGTCTTGAAATCCCCCATCCTAGGGGAAGGACAACTACCATTGACCCTATCTATATTCCTCATTATTTTATAAACTTCTATAACATCACTTCTCAATACCCAACATTCCAGTGAAAACATCCCAGCCTTTCTTTATAACTCAAACCTTCCATATCTGACAACGTCCTGGTCAATCTCTTCTGAACCCTCTCCAGCTTAATAACATCCTTCCTATAACTGGGCAACCAGAATTGCTCACAGTATTCCAGAAGAGACCTCACCAATGTCCTGTACAACCTCAACATGAATTTCCAACACTTATACTCGAAGGAATGAGCAATGAAGGCAAGCATGCTAAATGTTTTTTTTTAAACATGCAGTCTTATATGTGTCACAAACATCAAAGAATTATGTACTTCAACCCCACGGCCCATTTGTTATACAACAGTAGTGATCATAATGAGATCAGTCAGGTGGACCTAATAGAATATGAGTTACCTGATTGGGGCTGTAAATCTGGTCCAATCAGGGAGCCCTGGCTGACAGATATAAACAGGAGTGTCACAGGTGCTGTTCACTCTCAGAGTTGGCTCTGAGGAAGCTGGATCAGTGTCAAGGATTCTCCACATGTAGATAAAGGGTGACTTGGTGATGAGATACTGACCTCTATGCAGTTACTGTAGTCACCTCTTTGAAAGGTTAAATCAAGTTGGTCAGATGTGACTTTCCCTTAACAAAACTATGCAGCCTATTCTTAATTAATCCCTCAGAATTGGTTCCAGTAATTTCCTCACCAGCGTGAATAGACTCACTTGCCTGCAGTTTTCTGGTTTATTCTTGCTCCCTTCCTGAATAATGGTACTATGTTGGCTGTCCTCCAGTCCTCCGTCACCTCTCCTGTGGTCAGAGAAGAACTGAAAATTTTTGCAAGTGTACCTGTTATTTTCTCTCTTGCCTCACTTAACAGCCTTAGATACATTTTGTCTGGAAATTTATCTACTTTTAAGACTGCCATACCATTCAGAACCTCTTCTCTGTTTATGCTAATTTATTTAATTGTATCACAGACCTCCTGATCTGTGTACCTGTTTCATCCCTCTCAATAGTGAAAACCAATGCAAAGTATTGATTTAGAACCCTAACTATATCTTCTGATTCCACACTTAATGGACCCTACTCTTTTCTTGTTATCTTCTCACCCTTAATGTACCTGTAATATAACTGAGGAATTATCTTTATTTTATCCTTTCATGATGCCTTTTAGCTTTAATAATTCTTTTTTAATTGCCCCCTTGACTGCTCTGGGGTTTCTGCTGTTTTGATTCTTGGCATCTGCCATAGCCTCCCTTTTTCTTTTTATCCAATGTTGTCTTTCCCCTAATAGCCAGAGTGGGTGACATCGTGGCTCAGTGATTAGCACTGGTGCCTCACTGTGCCAGGGACCCAGGTTTGATTCCATCCTTGGGCGATTTTGGTTTGGTGTTTGCACATTCTCCCCACGTCTGCATGGATTTTCAATGAGTATTCCAGTTTCCTCCCACAGTCCAAAGATGTGCAGGCCAGGTGGATTAGCCATGCTAAATGCAGGGTTATAGGGATGGGTAGGGGGTGTGTCTAGGTGGGATGCTTTTCGGAGAGTCAATGTGGACTTGATGGGCTGAATGGCCTCTTTCCACACTGCAGGCATTCTATGATTTCATGGTCCCATCTTTTCCTTTGTTGGAACATGTTGGCCTTGACTTGAAGTCAAGATGACATCTTTACCCACTCCAAGTTCCATCACCCTTACACTCATTGGCCTAGACCTATTCTCTTGAGTTGAAAATTCTCATCTTGATTTCAAGCCCCTCCAGATCCACATCCATCCTCTGTAATTGTCATGAATGACTTCTGTAATTTCTTTCAGCCCTTCATCCACTGAGATGCCTGTGCTCCTCTCATTCTGACCTGTTGTGCATTCAGAGTTTAATCACATCACAATTGAAGTTGTGCCTTCAGCTGCCTGAACCCCAAGACATGGAATACTGTCCCTAAACCCATTTGCCTCTCTACTTCCCTTCCTCCACTTTCAGGCAATCCTTCAAAACCTACCTCTTTGACTGAATGCTTGTTTGTAATATCTTCTTATGTGGGTCCAGAGCCACACTTTGATAATACCTCCCTGGAGTGCTATGAGATGTTTTATTGCACTAAAGTCACTATATAAATGTAAGTTATGTTACATGGTGTGAAATATATGTTACTGTCCATACACTTTGAACATAAAAGCTAAATGCTAAGTGTAGTATTTTCAAGTGCTCTTTGTTAATATTGTTACGTTGTGTTATATTGTTATAAAGTGCCGTGTTGTTAATCTTCCCACCCATTGAGATAGGTGGCAATAATTCTCCATAATTCTGCCCAAGTAGATGACACGTGCACTGGCATATGCCACATCCTGATATCTGGATACCCCTGGCACCTTACAGTTTACAGTGTGTAACATTATTTACTTTAATTTTTGATGCACAGGATTTGCTAGATCAGTGGCTATCTATCCATGTCATCATTTGAGGTGACATTGAAAAGATCTGCATAACTGACCTTACAGAAACAGTGTCCTACTCTGTTGGTCTCTATATATGTAGCTTGGACATGTTGTATTGGTTCTCCACAAGACCAACTGGGAACGAGAGAATCTTTTCTCACATGATATATGTGTCACTGACAAGGCCAGAACTTTTTGCCCATCCATGAGCCCAATAGCAACTGACAAAAGGAAAGAATGGAGCAATGAATAAAACGTGCTTGCCCATCCCTGGATCCTAAAACACCCCATTGCATCTGCTAACCCTGGAAACCTTCCTGCATTTATGAGACCCTCACACGTAAACCCAATCTGGCTGCTTTCTTCTTTTAGAGGAAAAGGGATTCAGAGGAAAAGGTGCAACAAAGGGTTTTGGATTTTTGGTTTGAGTTGTGGGATGGAACGTAGATTTTGTTAAAATAAGATGGGATCTAACCAAAAAAAAGCTGGGAACAGCTACTCAATGTAAATCTACAGCAGAACGATGGAGACATTTAAAAACGTACTGAGGGGAGTACAAGCCCATGTTTGTACGTTCCACAACAAGAGTTCCAGAGTGAACACAAGCCTAGACCACCCTGGATGTCTAGGAATACTGAGGACTTGCTAAAAATGAGCAGGGATAAATTTAACAGGCATAAAGGGAACAAAACAGTAAAGGGCCAAAAGGAGTATAGGGGTAAACACAAGAAAGCAATTAGGACAGCAAAGAGGGGCTGGGGGGCAAGATTAGGAGGAAGCCCAAGACATTCTGCAAGTATATCAAGGGAAGAGAATAACCAGTGAAAGAGCAGGGCATATTAGGGATCAAGGGGGTAATCTGTGCAAGAAGCCGGAGAGTATTGGGGGTGTGTTACATGAGTACTTCACATCTGTCTTTACTCAGGATAAGGAAGATGTAAGTACAGAATTCAAGAAGATGGATTGTGTGAGTTCTTGAGCAGATTGACCTAAGAATCAAGGAAGTAATGGAATATTTTGGTGGATTTAAAAGTGGACAGAGCCCCAGCGCAAGGTGAGTTGTCTCCCAGGCTGCTGTGGGAGATCAGGGATTAAACTATTGATCCAAATTTTTAAAACATCTGGACCCAGGGGAGGTGCCAGATGACTAGAAGACACAAGACGATTGGTAAAAATAGACCAGGGAACTATAGACCAGTAAATCTAGCATCAGTGGTAAGGAAACTGTTGGAGAAAATAGTGAGGGAGAAAATTAATCTCCATTTAGAGAGGCAAGGTTTGATCAGGAATAATCAGCATGGCTTTGTCAGAGGGAGGCCACGCCTAGTAAATCTGGTGGAATTTTTCAAGGGAGATTTCAGAGACTTACAGGAGAAATAGGGTTGTCAGTGTTGGGGATTTTAATTTTCCTAACATAGACTGGGACTGCCAGAGTGCTAAGGGCTCAGATGGGGTGGAATTTGTTAAATGTGTTCATGACAGTTTCCTCAAGCAGTATATGGAGGGTTCTACTCAGGAAGGGGCAAAACTCGACCTACTCTTCGGAATTAGGCAGGACAGGTGACTGAGGTGACAGTGGGGGAGAAATCTGGGGCCAGTGCCCATAGTTCTATTAACTTTAAAATAGTTATGGAAAAGGACAAAACCGGTCCACAGGTTCAAGTTCTAAATTGGACCAAGGCAAATTTTGATGGAATTAGACAAGAGCTTCCAGGGGTTGATTGGAGTAGTTTATACGTAAAGGAGCCTCTGACAAGTGGGAAGTCTTTAAAAGTGTGATAGCTAGAGTTCAAGACCTACATGTTCCTGTGAGGGTGAAAGGCAAGTTTGGCAGGAGTAGGGAACCTTGGATAACAAGAGGTATTGAGGCTTTGACCAGAAAAAAGAAGGAGGCATGGCTAAGGAACAGGCAACTGGGATCAAGGGAATCCCTGGAGGTATATAGGGGATACAGGAGTTTACTGAAGAAGGAAATCAGGACGGCGAAAAGGGGGCACGAGATAACTTTGGCTGAGAAGATTAGAATGAAGCCAAAGAGATTCTTTAAGTATATTGAGGGGGAAAGAATAACTAGACAAATAGGACACATCAAGGACCAAAGTGGACATGTATATGTGGAACCACAAGAGATGGGCAAGGTCCTCAATGAGTATTTCTCCCCTGTGTTTACCAAGGAGAAAGACATGAAGTCTTGAGAATTTGGGGAAGTTAGTGGTGATATCTTGGGGATAGTCCTTATCACAATAGAGGAGGTGTTGGAAGCATTAGAATGTATGAAGGTGGATAAATCTCCTGGTCCTGATCAGATATATCCAAGAACCCTGCAAGAGGATAGGGAAAAATTGTGGGGGCTGTGGTGATATATTTGCATTATCGTCAGCCATGGGTGAGGTCCCGGAAGACATGAGGGTAGCAAATGTTGTGTCCTTATTCAAGAAGGGCTGCAAAGAAAAACCTGGGAATGATAGACCAGTAAGCTTAACATCTGTGATAGGTAAGTTACTTGAGAAGATTCTGACTGACAGGACATACATGCATTTAGAAAGACAAGGTTTGATTAGGAGTAGTCAGCATGGCTTTGTGCATGGGATATAATGCCTCACAAATTTGTTAGCATTCTTTGATGAAGTGACCAGGAAGTTTGATGAGGGCAGAGTGGTAGATGTAGTCTATATGGATTTCAGTGAGGCCTTTGATAAGGTTCCACATGGTAGGCTGCTCTGGAACATTAGATTGCATAGAATTCAGGGGGAGTTGGCAAATTGGATATACAATTAGCTTGATGGTAGGAAGCAGAGGGTAATGGTGGAAGGATCCTTGTCGGACTGGAGGCCTTTGTCTAGTGGTGGACCTCAAGGGTCAGTGCTGGGACCATTGCTGTTTGTTATCTATTTCAATAATTTGGATGAGAATGTACAACAGGAATAGTGCCAGAAGACTGGAGACTAGCAAATGTTGTCCCCTTG
>NC_063359.1:110232-117909 GCF_021869965.1 Rhincodon typus
GATGTGGTGTATATGGATTTCAGTAAAGCGTTTGATAAGGTTCCCCACTGTAGGCTATTGCAGAAAATACGGAGGCATGGGATTGAGGGTGATTTAGCGGTTTGGATCAGAAATTGGCTCGCTGAAAGAAGACAGAGGGTGGTGGTTGATGGGAAATGTTCATCCTGGAGTTCAGTTACTAGTGGTGTACCTCAAGGATCTGTTTTGGGGCCACTGCTGTTTGTCATTTTTATAAATGACCTGGATGAGGGCATAGAAGGATGGGTTAGTAAATTTGCGGATGACACCAAAGTCGGTGGAGTTATGGATAGTGCAGAAGGATGTTGCAGGTTACAGAGGGACATAGATAAGCTGCAGAGCTGGGCTGAGAGGTGGCAAATGGAGTTTAATGCGGAAAAGTGTGAGGTGATTCACTTTGGAAGGAGTAACAGGAATACAGAGTACTGGGCTAATGGTAAGATTCTTGGTAGTGTGGATGAGCAGAGAGATCTCGGTGTCCATGTGCATAGATCACTGAAAGTTGCCACCCAGGTTGATAGGGTTGTTAAGATGGCGTACGGTGTGTTAGGTTTTATTGGTAGAGGGATTGAGTTTCGGAGCCATGAGGTCATGTTGCAGTTGTACAAAACTTTGATGCGGCTGCACTTGGAGTATTGCGTACAGTTCTGGTCACCGCATTATAGGAAGGATGTGGAAGCATTGGAAAGGGTGCAGAGGAGATTTACTGGGATGTTGCCTGGTATGGAGGGAAGGTCTTATGAGAAAAGGCTGAGGGACTTGAGGCTGTTTTCGTTAGCGAGAAGAAGGTTAAGAGGTGACTTAATAGAGACATACAAGATGATCAGAGGATTAGATAGGGTGGACAGTGGGAGCCTTTTTCCTCGGATGTTGGTGGCTGGCACGAGGGGATATAGCTTTAAATTGAGGGGTGATAGATATAGGACAAATGTCAGAGGTAGGTTCTTTACTCAGGGAGTAGTAAGGGCGTGGAATGCCCTGCCTGCAAAAGTAGTAGACTCACCAACTTTAAGGGCATTTAAATGGTCATTGGATAAACATATGGATGATAATGGAATAGTTTAGGTTAGATGGGCTTCAGATTGGTTTCACAGGTCGGCGCAACATCGAGGGCCGAAGGGCCTGTACTGTGCTGTAATGTTCTATGTTCTATGTTCTACAAGCATGTTAAGTAAGTTTGCAGTAAGTAAGTAAGTCACTGAAATAGGCGATACCATGGACAGTGAGGAAGGTTGTCAGAAATTGCAGCAGGATCTTGATCAGCTGGGGAAGTGGGCCAAGAAATGGCAAATGGAGTTTAATACAGATAAGTGTGAGGTGTTGCATTTTGGAAAGTCAAATCAAGGTAGGAGTTTCATGGTAGGGCCTTAAGGAGTGTAGTGGAAGAAGGGACCTTGGAATTCAGGTGTACGGTTCTCTGTAAGTAGAGTCTCATGTAGACAGGGCAGTGAAGAAGGCTTTTGGCACACTGGCCTTCATCAGTCATGGCGTTGAGTATAGAATTTGAGAAGTTATGCTGCAGTTGTACAGGATGTTAGTGAGGCCGCACTTGGAGTATTGTGTTCAGTTTTGGTCACCTTTCTAAAGGAAGGATGTTACTAAACTGGAAAAAGTGCAGAAGAAATTTACAAGGACGTTGCCAGGACTCAAGGGACTAAGTAATAGGGAGAAGTTGGATAAGCTAGGACTTTATCTTTTGAGTGTAGGAGACTAAAAGGGGATCTTATAGAAGTGTATAAGATCATAAGAGGCATGGATAGGATGAATGCACTCAGTCTTTTTCCCAGGGTTGGGGAATCAAGGACTAGAGGGCGTCAGTTTAAGGTAAGAGGGGAAAGAATACATGGGAACCTGGGGGGCAACTTTTTTACACAGAGGGTGGTACACATATGGAATGAGCTGCTAGCAGAAGTGGTCGAGGCGGGTACATCAACAACATTTAAAAGGCATTTGGATGAATACATGGATAGGAAAGGTTTAGAAGGATATGGGACAAGTGCAGGGAAATGTGGTTAGTATGGATGGACATTTTGGTTGGCATGGACCAGTTTGGGCCGAAGGGCCTGTCTCGTGCTGTAGGACTCTATGACTATGAGGCGATCAAGTGTTTGGATGAGGGTAGTGCAGTTGATATAGTTAATATGGATTTCAGCAAGGCCTTTGACAAAGTCGCACATAGGAGCCTGACAAAGAAGGTAAAAGCACAGGGGATCCAAGGCAACTCGGCAAGTTGGATTGAAAATTGGCTAAGTGACAGGAGATGGAGGGGGCTGATAGAAGGCTGTTTAGTTGAATAGAAAGCAGCTTTTTCCCTTTGTCAAACCTGGGTGTAAGTTTAAGGTGAAAACCAGGAGGTTTAGAGGGGATTTAAGGAAAAACTTTATTCCCCAGAAGATGGTGGGGGTCTGGAATGCACTGCCTGGGAGGTTAGTTGAGGCAGGAAACCTCACAACCCTAAAAAATATTTGGACAAACATTCAAAATGTCATAAAATTAAGGCTATAGGACTAGTGCAGAAAATTGGGACTAGTGTAGGCAGTATTCTTGGTGGTACGATTTGATGGGCCAAATGGCCTCTTCTGTACTGTATGATTCTATGATGGTGTCTGGTACATGTTTAGCTGCAGAGTCCTGACCTCCATGGGAGGATATATAATTCACTGGAAACGCGTTGCCAGTTTTGCAGGTGGAAAGATAACTATTATGCTTCCCCAATGGAATTCAGTACTATGTCTAGCAATTTTGCATCTGGGCCCGGTCCCTTTGTGCTGATGACTTGTACTGCAAATGTCACTTCTAATGTTATGCTACTGTATTCACAGAGGAACATTCCATTGTCACATTCACAGAGGGGAATTGTAACATGTTACTGTGTTCACAGAGGGGATTTATAATGTAACATTACTGTGCTCACAGAGGGGATCTGTAACATTATGTTAGAGTGTTCACTGACTGGATTTATAATATTATGTTAATGTGTTCACAGAAGGGATTTGTAACATACTATTACCATGATCACAGAGGGGATCTGTAACAGTACATTACTGTGATATTACGTTACTGTGCTTACAGGGGGAGCAGCACATTATGTTCATTATGTGAATATTACATTATGTTCACAAAAGGGATTTGAAACGTTATGGTGTCCACAGAGGGGATTTGTATTGTTGTGCTGCTGTTGTTCACAGAGCGGATCTTTAACAATGCATTATTGTATTCACAGGGGAGAAATTGTAATGTTGTTTACTGTACTCACAGAGGGGATCTGTAACTTTACATTATTGCGTTTGCAGAGGCTGATTGCAATGTTATCGGACTGCATTCACAGAGGAGAAATGTAATGATATTTACTGCATTCTTGGAGGGGATCTGAAGCATTATGTTGAATGTGTTCACAAAGGGGATTAATAACATTATATTGCTATATTCACAGAGGGGATTTGTAATATTGTTACTGTGTTCACAGAGGGGATTTACAACATTATGCTATACTGTTCACATGTTATTTTACATGTTCACAGAGGGGATTTCCAGCTTTGCTAACGACCCAGCAAAGGCTGGCCAGTCACTCAGGCCGTGCTTAGACAAAATGCTAAAGTATATCCCACCAAAGGAATTCCAGGAAACCAACATCAGTCTGGGTGCTACAGATGGCATGCGTTTACTTGAGTAAGGAAAATTCCAATGTTTATTGCATGTAAATTGAACAATTGGAAACACAGGTGATTTAATGATGGTGATTAATAGGTGGTGATTTGGTTGTGGAAAAACTGGTTGTGTGTGACAGCCCTTCTGGACATAAAAAAATTCCAACATTGATCTGTAAATCGAGGGATTTTCAATTTGACATTTCAGGTGTTAATCTAGTCAAGGTTTGGAAGTAATTGCTGACTGTTTGCTCTGCAATGCCATACAAATCTGTTTTAAAGTCTAGTGTGACCATAATTTGGACAACTGTAGGTTTGGCATCAATGTGTTGATGAGATATTATTATCCTTAACAGTAATGTGGATACTATTCATTCACTTCCACTAAAGGTGGAGAGTTTGTTAGCTGAATAAAGTTACTTATTTCAAGAAGGTTCAGGAGTCAAATGAATGGAGTAGGGTCATGTTAGATGATAAGCTGGTTTAGTTGGATGGTTAATGAGGACACATCTGAGGTAGTTATGTTGGGTCAGGGTGGATAAGTGGAACGTGACAGACAGGAGCTGGAGTAGACCATTTGGCCCATTCTGTAGAAACGATCGCTTCAAGAAGATTATCCCTCATTTTTCACAACTCCAGAGAATGTCTCTCCTCATAGTGCAATCCTGTCACCCTAGGAATCTTCATTACACTTCTGCCACAGCAAATGTAACCTTTCTTGAATAAAGGATTTAGAACTGTGCACAATTCTCCAAGCTTGGATTCACCAAGACTGTATAAAATTGCAACGAGACATCTTTACTCCTGTACTCTAGCAATAAAGGCCAGCATATTTCTTAGTCGCTTGCTGCAATGTATTTTAGCTTTCACCAACTGATCAACATGGACAATTTGGACATCAATACCTCAATTCCTCACTATTAAAGAAATAGTTTGATTTTATGTTTTTCCTACCAAAGCGGATAACTTCACATTTTTCCACATTATATTATTTCTGCCATGTTGCTACCCTTTCTCTCAGCCATCTTTAAAATCTCTTTGCATCCTCTCCACAACTCATATACCTATTTAGCTTTTTGTAATCAGCAAGGTTGGAAATACATGTGATCCCCACAGCTAAATCATTGACATAAAAACCAAAAGAACTGCTAATGCAGTAAATCAGAAACAAAAACAGAAATTGCTGGAAAAGCTCAGCAAGCCTAGCAGCATTTGTGGAAAGAAATCAGCATTAATCTTTTGGTTCCGGTGACCCTTCCTCAGAACTGTCAATTGTATCAAATCATTGATATAGATAGTTTACAGTTCAGACCCAAACAGTGATAGGCTATACCCACTGGTCATAGTTGCCCAACCTGAGAAACGAGGGAGGGGATCACTGGGTTAGGACGTGAGAGGTGGGGAGTGGGGGATGAAGCTGCTAGGTTGTGGGAGGATGGAGGATTGTTAGGTTGATTCAAGACTGTAGTCAGACTTTTGAAGGGTAGTTGTATCTGGCAGTTGAAGTATTTGGGCCAGGAACATTGCCAGGCTGTTGAAGGGTAGTGGTGTCTGTTTGAAGGGAAGGTGCAGTGTGGGGTAATTTGTTGATGGTTGAGTTGGGAAGTAATCGATCAGGGTGGGGTGAGTGGTGTGCCTGCTATAGAATTACTTAAATGTTATTCACCAAATCCACTTTGGATTTGGTGTTTGACAATGAACCGGGCCAAGTGTTAGACCTGTTGGTAGGAGAGAAATTTGATGGTAGCAATCGTAACGCAGTTACTTTTACAATAGTCATGGAAAAGGATAGATACATACAGCAGGGTAAGGTTTATAACTGGGGGAAGGATAATTATAATTCTGTTAGGCGAGAACTGGGTAACATAAAATGGGAACAGATGCTGTCAGGGACGGGCACTATAGAAATGTGGAGATTGTTTAAGGAATGCATACTGCGTGTGTTCGATATGTTTGTTCCTAGCAGGCAGGGAAGATGCGGTCAAGTCAGGGAGCCTTGGTTCTTGAGAGAGGTCGAACGACTATTTAAGAAGAAGAAGGATGCTGATATAAGGTTTAGGAAACAAGGATTGGAAAAGGCTCTAGAGGGATACAAGTTAGCCAGGAAGGAGCTGAAGAAAATGCTTAGGAGAGCTATAAGGGGGCATGAGAAAATCTTGGCAGATAGGATCAAGGAAAACTCCAAGGCTTTTTACACGTACGTGAGGAATAAGAGAATGACCAGAGTGAGGGTAGGGCCGATCAAGGATTGTAAAGGAAATTTGTGCATGGAGCCTAAAGAGATAGGAGAGGTCCTTAATGAATACTTTTCTTTGGTATTCACAACTGAGAGGGACCTAGTTGTAGGGGAGCACAGTGTGAAACAGGCTGGTCGGCTAGAGGAGGTCAATGTTAGTAAAGAAGATGTACCAGGACTTTTCAGGAAGTTGAAGATAGATAAGTCCCCCGGGCCTGATGGGATTTATCCAAAGATTCTATGGAAAGCAAGAGAAGAGATCGCAGGGCCTTTGGCGATGATCTTTTTGTCCTCACTGTTCACGGGTATAGTGCCAGAAGATTGGAAAGTGGCAAACGTCATTCCCTTGTTCAAAAAAGGGAATAGGGATAACCCCGGAAATTACAGGCCAGTTAGTCTTACTTCAGTGGTGGGCAAATTATTGGAAAAGGCTCTGAGAGACAGGATTTATGATCACTTGGATAAGCACAGTTTGATTCGTGATAGTCAGCATGGATTTGTGAGGGGTAGATCATGCCTCACAAACCTTCTTGAATTCTTTGAAGAGGTGACCAAACACGTGGATGAAGGTAGAGCAGTGGATGTGGTATACATGGATTTAAGTAAGGTGTTTGATAAGGTTATCCATGCAGAAAGTAAGGAGGCATTGGATAAGGGGAAATGTGACCGATTGGATTCAGAATTGGCTGACTCTTAGAAGACAAAGGGTGGTAGTGGACGGAAAATATTCAACATGGTGCTCAGTTACGAGTGGTATACCACAAGGATCTGTTCTGGGTCCTCTTCTATTTGTGATTTTTGTAAATGATTTGGATGTAGGAGTGGAAGGGTGGATTAGTAAGTTCACAGATGATACAAAGTTTGTCGAGTTGTGGATAGTGCTGAGGGCTCTTCTAGGGTACAAAGGGACATTGATAGGATGCAGAGCTGGGCTGAGAAGTGGCAGATGGAGTTTAACCCTGAAAAGTGTGAGGTGATTCGTTTTGGAAAGACAAACTTGAAAGCAGAATACAGGGTTAACGGAAAGAATCTTGGCAGTGTGAAGGAGCAGAGGGATCTTAGGGTTCACGTCCACAGTTCCCTGAAAGCTGCCACCCAGGTGAATAGAGTTGTTAAGAAGGCGTATGGTGTGTTAGCTTTCATTAAAAGAGGGATTCGGATCAAGAGCCGTGAAGTTATGCTCCAGCTATACAAAAGCCTGGTTCGGCCTCATCTGGAGTATTGTGTCCAGTTCTGGTTGCCTCATTACAGGAAAGATGTGGAAGCATTGAAAAAAGTGCAGAGGAGATTTACTAGGATGTTGCCTGGAATGGAGGGAAGGTCTTACGAGGAAAGGTTGAGAGATCTAGGGCTTTTCTCTTTAGAATGACGAAGGATGAGAGGTGACTTGATAGAGGTGTACAAAATGATCAGAGGTATAGATGGAGTGGACAGCCAGAGACTTTTTCCTCGGGTGGAGGTAGCTATTACAAGGGGGCATAGTTTTAAAGTGAGTGGAGGTAGGTATAGGGGAGACATCAGAAGTAGGTTCTTTACTCAGAGAGTGATAGGGGCGTAGAATGCATTGCCGGAGAGGGTAGCGGAATCGGCCTCATTAGGGGCATTTAAACGGCTATTAGGTAGGCATATGGATGATAGTATAAGGTAGGGTGCAGGTTAGATAGACCTTAGGTTTAGGGTAAAAGTTCGGCACAACATCGTGGGCCGAAAGGCCTGTATTGTGCTGTACTGTTCTATGTTCTATGTTCTATGTTCTATGTTCTATGTTCTATGTTC
>NC_063359.1:117919-137145 GCF_021869965.1 Rhincodon typus
TGTTCTATGTTCTATGTTCTATGTTCTATGTTCTATGTTCTATGTTCTATGTTCTATGTTCTATGTTCTATGTTCTATGTTCTATGGTTTTGATATGTCAGCGTAGCATCGTGGCTCAGTGGTTAGCACTGCTGCCTCACAGCGCCAGGGACCTGGGTTCAATTCCACCCTCAGGTAACTGTCTGTGTGGAGTTTGCACATTCTCCCCATGTCTGTGTGGGTTTCCTGCGTGTGCTCAGGTTTCCTTCCACAGTCCAAAGATGTGTAGGATGGGTGGATTGGCCATGCTAAATTGCCCATCGTGTCCAGGGATGCTTAGGTTAGGTGGGTTAGACATGGGAAATGCAGGGGTATGGGCATGGGTCTGGATGGGATGCTCTTCAGAGGGGTGGTGTGCACTAGTCGGGCTGAATGGCCTGTTTCCACACTGTAGGGATTCTGTGATGTCTAACGTTCCTTGGGTAATAAGGGGGAGGCAATGGCCTAGCGATATTATTGCTGGACTGTTAACCCAGAGACTCAGATAATGTTCTGGGGACCCAGGTTTGAATCCTGCCACAGCAGATGCTGGAATTTGAATTCAATAAATATTTGGAATTAAGGAGTCTAATGATGACCATGAATCCATTGTTGATTGTCAGGAAAAACCCAACCGATTCACCAATGTCTAGGAAAGGACTTTAGGGAAGGAAACTGCCATCCTTCCCTGGTCTAGCCTAGATATGACTCCATACCCACAGCAATATGGTTGACTCTTAACTGCCCTCTGGGCAATTAGGGATGGGCAATAAATGCTGCCTGCCCAACTATGCCCTCATCCCGTGGATGATTAAAAAAACTAATTGCCCAGGTAAGCGTGGAACTATTCAAATTCTCTAAGCCCAAGTTGGAGATATTTCCACAGGAGCGTGGGAAGCACTAAAAATGTTGATTGGAAGTTTAAACGTGCTGGGCAAATCCCACATATTTCAGGATATCAAGACTTTCACAGGGTCCCAATGCATAGTTTGTGGAGAACAAAAGATTTCGGTCCATGATTCAAGAAAAGACAGTTCTAGAGCCAATCAGATTAACATCGGGGACAGGAAAGGTTTTAGATTGCATAAGCAGGGGAACAAAAAACAACAGACATTCAGAGATTTGAGTTAATTAAAACAGATTTATATTGGCTGGTATGATTGACTAATTGATTGAATTTTTAAATAAAGTTACAGAGAACATTGATTAATCAAAATTAATGGATGCTGTCTGTTTGCATTTTAAGAAAATATTTGACAAGGTGCAAATAAAAGGGACATAGCTGCTAGCCTCCAGAACTTGCCACTCCCTTAGCTAAGCTCTTCGGGTTTCGTTGTAACACTGGCATCTCCCCAACAATGTGGAAAATTGCCTAGGTATGTCCTGTACACAACTAGCAGGACAAACCCAACTCAGCCAATTTACACCCCAAAAGTCTACTCTCAATCATCAGTAAAGTGATGGAAGGTGTCATCAACAGTGCTATCAAGCAGCACCTGCTCAGAAATAACCTGCTCAGTGGTGCCCAGTTTGGGTTCCACAAGGATCAATCAGCTCTTGACCTCAGTACAGCCTTTAGTCAAACATGAGAGTGACAGCCCTTGACATTGAGGCTGCGTTCAATGAGTGTGACATCAAGGATCCCTCATAAAACTGGAATCAACGGGTATTTGGGATAAACTCTGTGCTAGTTGGAGTCATACCTGGCATATTGGACGATAGTTGTGGTTGTTGGAAGTCAGTCATCTCAGCTTCAGGACAACTCTGCAGGAATTCCTCAGGGTGATGTCCTAGGCCCAACCAGTTTCAACTGTTTCATCGCGACCTTCCCCCCATAATAAGGTCAGAAGTGGGAATGTTTGCTGATGATTGCACAATGTTCCTCACCATTTGCGACTCCTCAGATACTGAAGCAGTCCATGTTCATGTGGAACAAAATCTGGACAATATCCAGGTTTGAGCTGACAGGTGGCAAGTAACATTCATGCCACACAAATGCCAATCAACAATTATCTCCAATAAGAAACAATCTAACCACTGCCCCTTGAATTACCATGACTGAAACACCACTATCAACATTCTTGGAGTGACTGTTGACCAGAAACTCACACAGTGGCTGCAAGAGCAGGTCAGATGCTGGGAATACTGTGGCAAGTAACTCACCTCCTGACTCCCCAAAGCCTGTTCACCATCTACAAGGCACGAGACAGGACTGTGATGGAATACTCCCCATTTGCTTGGATTTGTGCAGCTCCAACAACACTCAAAAAGCTTGGCACCATCCAGGATAAAGCAACCCGCTTGATTGGCACCACATTCAACAAGCATCAACTCCTCCATCATCAACTGAATAGCAGTGTGTACTATCTACAAGATGCATTGCAGAAATTCACCAAGGTTCCTTAGACAGCACCTTCCAAACCCATGACCACTTACATCTAGAAGGACATGGGCAGCAGATACATGGGAATACCAACAGCTGCAAGTTGCCCTTAAACCCACTCCCCATTCTGACTTGGAAATATATTGTCATTCCTTCATTGTCACTGGGTCAAAATTTGGAATTCCCTCCCTATAGGCAATGTGGGTCAACCTAAAACATGTGGACTGCAGTGGTTCAAGAAGGCAGTTCGCCATCACTTTCTCAAGGGCAACTAGTGACAGGCAATAAAAATTCTGGCCATCTAGCAATGCCCACCTTCCATGAGCAAATTTTTAAAAAATCATCTCAGCTCCATAATGTCACTGAAGAAGCTGCTACGGATCGATTGGAATTCTTCAGCAGATTCATAAATGATCTTCCCTGCCATCATAAGGTCAGAAGTGGGGATGTTCAGTGATGATTGCACAATGTTCAGCACCACTCACAACTCCTCAGATACTGAAGCAGACTATGTCCCTATACAATAAGAGCTGAACCATATCCAGGATTGGGCTGATAAGTGACATGTTGCATTCACGCCACACAAATGTCAGACAATGACCAACTCCAACATGAAAAATTCTTACCAACTCCCCATTATGTTATTTGGTATTATCATCACTGAATCCCTGACCGTTAATATCATGAGGATTACCATTGACCAGAAACTGAGCTGAATTAGTCATATAAATACTATGGCTGCAAGTGGTGGTCAGAGTCTGGTAATGACTCACCCCATAATTCACCCATTCCTGCGCCCAAGGCAAAAGTCAGAAATATGCTCTCCAATGGTCTAGAGGAGTACAGTTACAACAATACAGAAGAAACTCAACTTTATCTGAGGAAAAGCAGTCTGCTTGATAGGCGCTACATCCACAAATATTTACTCCATCCATCACCAATGTCCACCACCTATATAAAGTACTGCAACAACTCACCAATACAGCATGTGCCAAAACAACTTTTATCCCTTAGATGGACAAGGGCAGCATGGGAACATGATTACCTAAAAGTTATTCTCAAAGTTACACACATCAGCATTTAGAAATCTATCACTACTCCTTCACTTTTGGTAGGTCAAAATCCATGAACTCCCTTCCAATCAGCAATATTTAAGCATTAGTTAAGGATTTTATCAATTTAGGAAGCAACTCACCACTACCTCCTTTGGGGCAATTAGGGTTGGGCAATAAATGCTGGCCTAGCCTGCAACGGTCATGTTCCATAAAAATGCTCTCTAACCTGTCTTGACACCTTCACTGACTTATCCTCACATACACACAGGTCCAGCTGCTCCTGCAACCCCTTCAGAATCCATGACATTTTTCCATTGTCACTTCATGTAAATCTGACCAAAATGAATCACCTCCTACTTCTTTGTTCAAGACTAGGAACTTTGAGATGGGAAGATGAAGGCAGATCATCACTGGAAGAGATGAGCTCAGTGAGTGTGGTAGTAAACAAGCTTGATGTTTGGTGGTGAAGGAAGCATCAGAGAACTGATGCTCAGCCCTTGCAAGACAGTTTTACAGATAACAAGAGACCTGACAGCAGAGTTGATAACAAAGTCTGGGATAGACCTGACAGAGTGAAGAACACAATTCAGGGAGAGACAGGTTTGACAGAGTGAGGGGATCTGAGAAATTAAGATGGCTGACAGTCAAGATTGGCAGTTGAGATTTCTAAATATTTGTTTATAGTATGAGGGGGTTGCAACCTGGTCTGGCATTTGATGCCTACAACTAATTGCTTGAGTGATTTTCTAGGCTATCTCAGAGGGCAATTAAGAGTTAACCACATCACTATGGATCTGGAGTCATATGTGTATCAAAACAAGTATGGAGAGCTGATTTCCATCCCTAAAGGGCATTAGTGAACCAGATAGGATTTACAACAATCAGCAGTGGTTACATAGCTGTACCCTGTTCTTTCAGGTCTAATCTAGGCTATGTTATCAAACCTATTGGCAAGATTAGTACAGTGGGTGTCTGGGTATAAAGGTTCATTGGTCATAGAGTCATAGAGCAATACCACATGGAAACAGGCCCTTTGGCCCAAACTGGTCCATGCTGACCATGGTGGCCACTCAGTAAGCTCCAATTGCCCACATTCACTCCATATCCCTCTAAACCCTGGAAGAGATGAGCTCAGTGAGTGTGGTAGTAAACAAGCTTGATGTTTGGTGGTGAAGGAAGCATCAGAGAACTGATGCTCAGCCCTTGCAAGACAGTTTTACAGATAACAAGAGACCTGACAGCAGAGTTGATAACAAAGTCTGGGATATCCACGTACCTATCCAAATGTTTTTTAAATATTGCTATTGTACTTGCCTCAACCACTTTCTCTGACAACCCATTTCATATACGCACCACTCTCTGCGTGAAGAGTTTGCCCCTCAAGTCCTTCTTAAATCTTTCCCCTCTCACCTTAAATCTATGCCCTTTGGTTTTCAATTCTCCATCCCTGGGAAAAAGACTATATGCATTCATCCTATCTATGCCCCTCATGATTTTATACACCTCAATAAGGTCACTCCTCATTCTCCAATGTTCCAAAGAATAAAGTCCTATCGTGGCCAACCTCTCCCTATAACTCAGGCCTACTAGTACTGGCAACATCCTTGTAAATCTTATTTGCACACTTTCCAGTTTAACAATGTCTTTCCTACAAAAGGTGACCAAAACTGTGCACAATAGTCCAAATGTGGCCTCACCAAAGACTTATACAAGTGTAACATAATGTCCCAACTCCTATGCTCAATGCCTCAACCGATAAAGGCCAGCATGCTAAATGCCTTCTTCCTGTGATGCCGCTTTCAACAACCTCTGTACTTGCACTCCTAGGTCCTTCTGTTCCACAACACTTCTCAGGACCTTATCATTTGCTATATAAGTCCTACCTTGGCTTGACTTTCCAAAGTGCAACACCTCACACTTATCTGTATTGAATTGCATTTGCCAATCCTCAGCCCACTTCCCCATCTGATCAAGATCTCTCTGTAATTTTTACCTTTCCTCACTATCACTGATACCTCCTAATTTTGTGTCACCTGCAAACTTACTCATCATGCTTTGTACATTTACATCACATCCAGATCATTTATGTAAATAACAAATAACAAAGGTCCCACCACTGACCCCCGTGGCACACTCCCAGTCACAGGCCTCTAGTCCGAGAAACAACCTTCAGCCATCGCCCTTTGCTTCCTACCATCGAGCCAGTTTTGAATCTAATTAGCTACCTCTCCCTGGATCCCATGCAACCTAGCTTTCATGACTAGTCTGCCACGTGGGACCTTGTCAAAGGCCTTACTAAAGTCCATATAGACAACATCCACTATCCTACCCTCATCTATCCTCCTGGTTATCTCTTCGAAAAACTTTGCATGCACAAATCCATGCTGACTATCCATAATCAGACCTTGACTATCCAAATGTTGGTTGATCCTGTCCCTCAGTATCTTGCCAGTATATGTTCCAATAACAGGCCTACCTCTGATGTCACGCTCACTGGCCTGTAGTTCCCTGACTTGTCTTTGCGACCTTTCTTAAACAATGGAACAACATTAGCCACCCTCCAGTCTTCTGGAATTTCACCAGTGGCTAAAGTTCAAGCAAAAATCACTGCTAGGGCCTCTGAATTTCTTCCCTAGCCTCTCACAACATCCAAGTGCAAACACCTTCTCTCTGGTAATACATATGCGGTCCAAAACATCCCCACTTGTTTCCCTTATTTCCTTAGCATCCATGATTCTCTCCTCAGTAAACACTGAGGAGAAATATTCATTAAAAACCTCCCCATCTCCTGTGGCTCCACACATAGACGGCCATACTGATCTTTAAGGGAACCTATTCTCTCCCTTGCCACCGTTTACTCTTATTTTAGCTACAGAACCTCTTGGGATTATCTTTAATCTTATCTGCCAGATCCATCACATACCCTCTTTTTGCTCTTCTGATTTCCTTCTTAAGTGTGCTCCTACACTGATTCACTTGAGCCTGATAGCTTAAACCCAATGTATGCCTTCTTCTTTTTCCTGACCAGATACTCAACATCGCTCGTCAGCCAGAAATCCCTAAACCTGCTAGTTTTTCCCTTCACCCTAACAGAGACATACTGTCCCTAGACTCTGGACATCACACTTTTATAACCCTCCCATTTGCCAGTCATTCCTTTTCCTTCAAACAGACTCATCCAATTGACCCCTGCTAGATCCTGCCTGATGGCCCCAAAATTGGCCCTGCTCCAGTTTAGCACCTTAACCTGTGGACCTGTCCTATCTTTTTCCATTACTGTGTTAAAACTGAGAGAGTTATGGTCACTGGACCCAAAGTGCACTCCGACTGACACTTCAGTCACTTGCCCAACCTCGTTTCCGAAGAGGGAGATCCAGTATTGCACTTTCCCGAGTAGGGCCCTCGACATATTGATTTAGGAAACTTTCTTGGACACATTTGACAAATTCCACCCAGTCCGAGCCTTTTACACTCTGGGTGGCCCAGTCAGTACAGGGGAAATTAAACTCTCCAACCAATACTACTCTATTATTCCTACAGCTATCTGCAATCTCTCTACACATCTGCTCCTCTAATATCCGCTGGCTATTTGGGGGTCTACAATACAGTCCCAACAGAGTGACCATCCCCTTCTTGTTTCTAAGTTCTAACCATATGGCTTCATTTGATGACCCTTTAAGGGTATCCTCTCTAAGCACTCTTGTTATGTCCTCCCTTATTAAAAGTGCAACTCCCCCTCCTCACTTACTTGTACTTCTGTCACCCCTGTAGCATTTGTATCCTGGAACATTGAGCTGCCAATCCTGCCCTTCTCTCAGCGCTCTTTCTGTTATGGCTATAATATCCTATTCCTCAGAGCCAATCCATGTTCTGAGCTCATCTGCCTTATCAATCAGGCGTCATGCGTTGAAATAAATGCAATTTAAACCAGAAGTCTTTTCCCTCCCTTTACTGTGTCCCTGGCTATCCTGAATAGTAAATTTGGTCCCAATGGTTAATGTATTTTCCCTGACTTCTTGATGGCCCCTCTCTTATTCAGAGTCCAACCCCCGCCAAACTAGTTTAAACCATCCCGGGTAACACTAGCAAATCTCCCCACAAGGAAATTGAACTCCCTCCGGTTCAAGTGCAACCCATCCCTCTTGTACAGGTCACCTCTACGTCAGAAGAGATCCCAATGAAACAAGAACTGAAAACCCTGCCCATTACGCCAGCTCCTCAGCCACGCATTCATTTGGCCTATCTTTCTATTTCTATCCTCACTGGCACATGGCACTGGGAGTGATCTGGAGATCACTACCCTTAAGGTCCTGCTTTTTAACTTCTTACCTAACTCACTATACTCGGCTGGCAGGACCCCATCCCTTTGTCTACCTATGCCATTTGTACCAATGTGCACAATGACCTCTGGCTGTTCACCCTCCCCCTTCAGAATGTTCTGCAACCACTCAGATTTCCTTGACCCTGACACCTGGGAGGTAACACAACATCTTGGTGTCTCTTCTGCGGCCACAGCATCTCCTGCCTGTCCCCCTCACAACTGAGTCTCCTATCAGTATCACTCTGTCTGACTGCACCCTGACACCAGGTTCTCTCTGACCTGCTGTGCAAAGTCTCCCAGAATTCTGCTGTTATGGCTTTCAGCCGCCCTGTGATTTACAAGTTGAGGGAAGAACTCTTGCTCAACTAAGTGAGCACAGAGGTAGAGCTCCTGAAAGAAGAACTTCATGCTAACCTTGAAATTCATTAAGGTGGTGAATGAAGTCCTTTGCTATGGACAGATCACTCTGCATCAGAGGTCACAGGATATTGTGGATGCATGGAAAAGGGTGAGTTTAGAAGAGGAGCTGCTTTCGGAGAGAATTGAAGACGAAGACAAGTGTTAAAGGCCAATCAGGGCCTATGTGAAGTTGTTGAACATGCTTCTTAACACCTGAAAGAAGGAGCCAAAACTTTTGCAAAAGCATTGGATGGTTCATGGGATGAAATGAAACTACTGAGGACAGCAGCTTTTGAGATAGAGTGAATAGGTGCTGCTAAAGGGAAAGCTCGAGATTGTACATGTGGTTGTGCATCATATTAAGAGGGATGAATAAAGTCTTGCTGATGCCCAGTGATTTTTGAATGGTCCCAGTCAGTACGAATATCTTCACTGGTCAATTAACTGAACCTCATAACAAACTCAAATCAGATCCTTCTGCATCCCAAAATTACTCATAAATCTCAAACTGATATTGAAGTGCTTATTGCCTCTGTCACAGAAAATAAGAATGATTAATGAATTTACTCATGACCAGGCCAACCTAGAGGACCATTCACTGTGAGTTATAAGGCCTGAGTTTGATTGCAGTTCATAAGGAACTGGAACAGATGCACGTTTATGTTCCATCTGTACCAATGATAATCCTGCTCCAGGGTTACAGGTTCCATATGCAAATGTTAAAGTTTTCCTGCTGCGTTACTCAGCTGCTCCTTTTCATTTTCTCTTTGACCTTCAGGGCTCTGTACTGTAAAGGGTTCCTTAAAGTCACCATTTTATCTTATGCCCCAAATTGCCTCAGAGCTTACTTTTATATGAAAGAGCAGAAGTACTCTGCATAGGAAAGACTGATGACCTCCTCCCTCTTTCACCTAACTTCCTCATTCACCAAATTCCAGTTACATCCCAATGCAACAAGCAGCACTCCAGTGCAGACAAGGCAGATTCTATAGACACTGGCTATCATCCTGATTCTGGGTACAGGTTTCATAAGTTACAATTATGAAGTTATAGATCATTGAATAAAAGGTACTGCAGGACTGCAGCACTGCGGATACAAAATTGATTGAGTTATAGGAAACAGAGAGTAAATGGTCAATGGATATTTTTCAGTCTTGAGGAAGCTTTATAGGAGAGTTCCCCACAGGTTGGTTTTAGGACCCTTGCTTTTCCTGATGTAAATTAAATGACCTGAGGCTTGGAGTGCAGGGGATAATTTCAATGTTTGCAGATGACATGAAAATTGGAAGAATTATAAACTATGAGGAGGACAGTAAGTTAATGGAGTGGTCAAATAGGTGCCAGATGCAGAGAAGTGTGAGGTGATGGTTGGAAGAACATTGAAAGACAATACAATAGTTGGGGTATAATTCTAAAGGGGGTGCAAGAGCAGAGTGACCTGGTTGGATATGAACACAGACCACTGAAGGTAGCAGAACAAATAGACAGGGCAGTTAATAATGCATAGTGTCCTCAGTTTTATGAATCAGAGTACAAGAAGAAGACATTGTAACTCAGGATCAGGATTCTAACCCATGCATACGGAATTCGTATCTCAGGATGAGGATTATAGCTCACTCATATGCAACCTGTAAACCCAAGACAAGGATTATAGCCTGTGTCTATAGTAAAGGTATCCCAGGACCAGGATTATCATTGGTGCTGGTGGTACTGTAATCACAGACCAAGTTTATTTTCTAATTCAATAGAAACTGAACCCAAGATCCAAGATTATAGTCTGTTTATATACAACCTACGTGTAGGACCAGGATTATAGAATGTCCCTATGGAACAGATACCACAGGACAAGCCGATACATATGAAACCCACATCCCAGGCCTAGGATTATCATTGGTGCTGAGACAACACATAGCCCAGAACTAGGATCAGACCCTATGCCTACAGAACCTGTACACCAGGACGAGCATTAGAAGCCTGTGCTTTGGAACCTGTGCTCCAGGACCAGGAAGACAACATGTGTCTACGCACCCTGTGTACCCAAAGCAGGATTACAGCCTGTCCCTATAAAATCTGTAGTCCAGGATCAGGATTATAGACTGTACCTATGGAAGCAATATCCCAGGATTAGGATTATCTTTGGTGCTGATGAAACCTAAAGCCCTGGACCAGGGTTAGAGAACATAAAATAGTAGAACTCTCTCTTCTGGCTCTATCCTATCATTTACTCCCTACTCCATCCCCCTCCCTATTTCCTACATTTTCCCAGCTGACATTTTCCCAGCTACCATCAGTTCTGAGGAAGGTCACCGGATCCGAAATGTTAACTCTGATTTTTTCTTCACATATGCTGCCAGACCCTGCTGAGCTTTTCCAGCAACTTCTGTTTTTATTCCTGATTTACAGCATTCACAGTTCTTTTGGTTTTTATCCTAGTAAATCTTGTCTGCACGTCGCATTGCTATCACATCACTCCCATAATGTAGATTCTAGAATGCACAGAATACTCTAGCTTTGGCCTAACCGACATTTCATACAGTTTCAGCATAATCTCACTGCTCTTAAACTTTATGCCTCAACTATTAAAGGTAAGTATACCTTATTCCTTCTTAACCACTTTATCTACCTCAAGATTTTCGAGAAGATTTGTAGCTCAGGTTGTGGATGAGCCTGTAGACTTGCTCGCCGAGCCAGTATGCTTGTTTACAGATGTTTCATCACCCTGTTAGGTAACACCGTCAGTGCACCTCCGGTGAAGTGTTGGTGTTCTGTCCTGTTTGTTATTTATATGTCTCAGTTTGCTGGGGTGGTTGGCATTACTTCCGGTTCTGATTTTCAGTGGTTTGTATATCGGGTCCAGTTCAATGTGTTTGGTGATGGAGTTGAAGTTGGAATGCCAGGCTCCAGAAAGTCCCTGACAAGTCTCTGTTTGGCTCATGCTATCCCAGTTGAATTCATGTCTTTCTTTATCTGTGTGTATTGAGACCAGTGAGAACTGGTCGTGTCTCTTGGTGGCTATTTGATGTTCGTGTATTCTTATTGTCAGTTTTCTTCCAGTTTGGTCTAAGTAATGTTTCTCACAGTCCTTGCCTAGTAATTTGTATATTATGTTGGTTTTATTGGTTGTGGGTATGGGATCCTTTTACGTTCATCAGTAGCTGTCGCAGGGTGGCAGTTGGTTTGTGGGCTATGAGCGGGAAGTTGCGCACCAAAAATCTTCGTAGTCCAACGCAACCAACCAAGAATGGACAACCACACCGGAACAAGTCATCACCATACCACAACAACAAAAGATCAGAACAAAGAAAAGAATAGCCCTACAAGAAAAACTATCCAAACTTACCCACAGCAATGACACAGACAACACAGAAACATTGATCAAGAACATCTCAGACCAACCACTTACGGACACTGAGAAGACCGTTCTAGTACGCGGACTGAATTGTAACTACAGAGACTCCGAAAAAACTGACTCTCTGGCTGCACTGGAATCAACACTATAGAGCAACGGACACACAGAGGAAATACAACAGACCATCAGACAGACGATAGTCCCAGCACCGAGCAGAAAACGTGAGTGGAACACAGTCAACTCGAAAGAGAAGAAAGGCCTGGAAAGACTCAAGAAAGGCAGAAACATCGTAATCTTACCAGCGGACAAAGAACGCATGACAGCAATTCTTAAAAGAGCCCAATACATTGAGAAAGCTAATGAGCTACCAGCAGATACCGACACCTACCAACAGATGGCGATAGACCCAACAGCACAGTTAGAGAACCAGATTCCAGCAACCCTGAAGAAACTACACAGCTCAGACAGACTACCAAAAAGCACAATCCACCATTACCTCCATGACAGGCCACAACAAGAAGTCATAACACGGCTAGACACACCAGTCACGCTACCATACATCAGAGACATATGAGAGATGACCATAAGACTACCCAGACCCCTAGGTATCAGGGTAGCCCACAAACCAACAAACCTGCAACAGCTACTGATGAACATAAAGGATCCCATACCTACAACCAATAAAAGTAACGTAATGTCCAAAATACCATGCAAGGACTGTGAGAAACATTACATAGGTCAAACTGGAAGAAAACTGATAATAAGGCTACACGAACACCAACTAGCCACCAAGAGACACGAACAGTTCTCACTGTTCTCAATACACGGACAAAAAAGGACACGAATTCAACTGGGACAACACGTCCCTAATAGAGGCCAAACAGAGACACACCAGAGATTTCCTGGAGACCTGGCATTCCAATCGGAACTCCATGAACAAACACATCTGCACTAAATTTGAAAAAGAGCACAGCAAAGATATATCAATAACTTTAATTAAGTCATTATTTTAAAAAATATGTAAATTAACTAAGTAATTAACTAAGTAGAGATGGCTGGTCAGGTGATGTTGTATGATGTGGGATCTGGCTGATCCCATTGAGAATGGCAGTGACCACATCTGCAGCAAGTGTTGGTTGCTTGAGGAACTTCGGCTCAGAGTGGATGAGCTGGAATCGGAGCTTCAGACACTGCAACATATCCAGGGGTTGGGGGGAGAGAAGTACCTGGACGCTGTGTTTCAGGAGGCAGTGAAATCTGGTAGATTAAGTACTTCAAATTTGTTCAGTGGCCAGGAGCAGAAGGTGTGACTGTAAGCAAGGCAGGTAGAGGGATCCTGCAGTCAGGAACAGAGGAACCTCAGCTCTTGATCTTGTCCAACAAGTACGAGGTACTTGTTCCTTGTGTGGATGAGGAAAAGGGCTGTAGGGAGGACGAGCCAACTGACCACTGCACTGTGGAGAGCAAAAAGACAAGTGGTAGTTGTAGGGGATTCTATAATCAGGGGAATAGATAGTATCCTTTGTAAGCAGGATCGAGAGTCCGGCATGGTGTGTTGCCTGCCCGGTGCCAGGGTGAAGGATATCTCTAACTGGCTTGAAAGGATATTGAAGCAGGAGGGGGAGGATGCAGTTGCTGTGGTCCATGTCGGAACTATCAACATAGGCAAGATGAAGAAAGAGGGATTATCAGGAGGTAGGAACCAAATTAAAGAACAGGTCCTCAAGGGTTATAATCTCCAGATTACTGCCCGAGCCACGTGCAAATTGGCATTGGGACTCATGAATAAGGAAAGTAAACACAAGGCTAAAACAGTGGCGCGGGAAAGAGGAGTTCCTTTTAATGGGGCACTGGTATCAGTATTGGAATAGGGGGGATCTGTACCGTTGGGACGGTCTCCACCTGAATCGAACTGGGACCAATGTTCTAGCGAAAAGGGTAAATAAGCTGGTCAACAGGACTTTAAACTAGGAAAAGGGTAGCAAGGGAAGGGTAAAACTTACCCCAGTAGGAAACAAAGCAGTGGGTTAACATTTTTAGGGGGGATTCAACTGTGTAGAAAAATATGAAATAAATGACAGGAAAGGAGAACTCAGGAGAGGTTATTAAACTCCCAGCACAGACATAAATAGGACAGAGTGTTTGAAGGTGTTATATCTGAATGCATGCAGTATAAGGAATAAGGTAAATGAGCTTGTGGTGCAAATCGAATTGGCAGATATGATGTGGTGGGCATCACGAAAACATGGCTGCTAGGGGATCATGATCGGGAGCCGAATATCCAAGGATATACATCCTATCGAAAAGATAGATAGGCGGGCAAAGGATTTGGGGTTGCCTTATTAGTAAGAAATGAAATTAACTCAATAGTAATATTAATAGTAATATATTAAATCAATAGCCAAGCAGATTGTACACCATCTGACCCTACTTTAGGGTCAGATGGTGTACAATCTGTGTGGCTAGAATTGAGGAACTGCCAAAGGTAAAAAAACCAGAGTTGGAGTTAAGTACAGATGTCCAAACAGTAGTCAGGAACTGGGGCGCAAGATACACCAGGAGCTAAAAAAGGTGTGTAAGAAAAGCAAAGTCACAGTGATCATGGGAGATTGCAATATGCAGGTGGACTGGGATAATCAGGTTGGTAGTGGATTGCAAGAAAAGGAATTTGTGGAATGTCTACGAGATGGCTTTTTGGAGCAGCTTGTCATGAAACCCACTAGGGAACAGGCAACACTGGATTTAATGATGTACAATGAGACAGACTCGATAAGGGAGCTTAAGGTGAAGGAACACTTCCAGGGCAGTGATCATCATACGATTGAATTTACTCTGAAGTTTGAGAGGGAGAAGATAGAATCAGAGGTAATGGTATTACAGCTGAATAAAGGCAACTACAGAGGCATGAGGGAGGAGCTGGGCAGGAAAGACAGTGGAACAGCATTGGCAGAAGTTTCTGGGAGTAATTCAGGAGACACAGCAAAACTTCATCCCTAGGAAAAAGAAGCATACCAAAGGAAGGATGAGACAACCATGGCTGACGAGGGAAGTCAGGGACAGCATAAAAGCAAAAGAGAAATCATATAATGTGGTGAAGAGCTGTGGGAAGCCAAAGGATTGGGAAGCTTACAAAAACCAATAGAGGGCACAAAAAAAAAGAAATAAGGACAGAGAAGATTAAATATGAAGGTAAGCTAGCCAGTAATATAAAGGAAGACTGTAGGAGTGTCTTTAGATATAGAAAGGGCAAAAGAGAGGCAAAAGTGGACATTGGACTGCTGGAAAATGATGGTGGAGAGATAATAGTAGGGAACAAGGAAATGGCTGAGGAACTGAATAATTACTTTGCATCAGTCTTCACAGCGGAAGACATGAATAATCTCCCAAAAATTCAAGAGAAAGTAAGGGGGCAGAGCTGTGTGTGGTGGCCATCACCAAGGAGAAGGTGCTAGAAAAACTGAATGGCCTGAAGGTGGATAAATCGCTAGCACCAGATGGACTACACCCCAGAGTTCTTAAGGAGAAAGCTGAAGAGATAGCGGTGATCTTTCAGGAATCGCTAGAGTCAGCAAGGGTCCCAGAGGACTGGAAAATTGCTAACATGACACCCCTGTTTAAAAAAGGAGTAAGGCAAAAGATGGAAAATTACAGGCCAATTAGCCTAACCTCAGTCATGGGTAAGATTTTAGATTCCATTGTGAAGGAGGAGATTTCTGAATACTTGGAAGTGCATGGTAAAGTAGGGCAAAGTCAGCACGGCTTCATCAAGGGGAGGTCTTGCCTGACGAATCTGCTAGAATTATTTGAGGAAGTAACAAGCAGGTTAGACCAAGGAGAGCCAATGGATGTTATCTACTTGGACTTCAAGAATGCCTTTGACAAGGTGCCGTACAGGAGGCTCCTGAGTACGATACGGGCCCATGGTGTTAGAGGCACGGTGCTAGCATGGATAGAAGATTGGCTGTCTGGCAGAAAACAGAGAGTGGGGTTAAACGTGTCCTTCTTAGGATGGCAGCCAGTGACAAGTGGTGTTCCGCAACAGTCAGTGCTGGGATCACAACTTTTCATTTTATACATTAATGACCTAGATGAGGGAACTGCGGGCAGTCTGACTACGTTTGCAGATAATACAAAGATACGTAGAGGGACAGTAGTGTTGAGGATGGAGGAAGCTGCGGAAGGATTTGGACAGGTTAGGAGAGTGAGCGCAGAATTAGCAGATGGAGTACAATGTGGGAAAGTGTGAGGTTATGCACTGTGGTAAGAAGAATAGAGGCATGGACTATTTTCTAAATGGGGAGAAAATTCAGAAAGCTGAAGTGCAAAGAGACTTGGGAGTCCTCATCCAGGATTCTTTCAAGGTAAGCTTGCAGGTTGAGTCAGTATTTAGGAAGGCAAATGCAATGTTGGCATTTATTTTGAAAGGACTTGAATATAAAAGCAAGGATGTACTTCTGGGGCTCTTTAAGGCTCTGGTCAGTCCACATTTGGAGTATTGTGCGCAGTTTTGGGCCCCATATCTCGGGAAGGATGTATTGGCCCTGGAGTGGGTTCAGAGGAGATTCACAAGAATGGTTCCAGGAATGAAAAGTTTAACATATGAGGAATGTTTGAGGACTCCGGGTCTATGCTTGATGGAGTTTAGAAAGATGAGAGGAGATCTAATTGAAACTTACAGAATACTGAATGGCCTGGATACAGTGGTTGTTGGGAAGATATTTTCATTAGTAGGAGAGACTAGGACCTGAGGGCACAGTCTTAGAGTAAAGGGAAGACCTTTCAGAACAAAGATAATACGAAACTTCTTCAGCCAGAGAGTGGTGAATCTATGGAACTCACTGCCCCAGAAGGCTGTGGAGGCCAGGTCATTGAGTATATTTAAGACAGAGTTAGATAGGTTCTTGATTGTCAAGGGGATCAAGGGTTATGAGGAGATAGCAAGAGAATGAGGTTGAGAAACTTATCAGTCATGATTGAATGGTGGAGCAGACTCGATGGGCTGAATGGCCTAATTTCTGCTCCTATGTTTTATGGTCTTATGGCTTACACATTGAACTGTACCCGATATACAAACCACTGAAAAACAGAACCGGAAGTGATGCCAACCACCCCAGCAAACCGAGGCATATAAATAACAAGTGGGACAGAACACCAACGCTTCACTGGAGGCGCACTGACGATGTTACCTAGCAGGGTGACGAAATGTCTGCAATCAAACACACTGGCTTGGCGAGCAAGTCTACAACCACAAACTTTATTTACCTTGTTCTGACATCTCAAGGGATCAGTCACATGCATACCAAGGTACCTCTGATCCTCAGTGCTCCCCAAGGTTCACCATTCATCATTTATTCCTTGCATTGTTTGTCTGCCCAAGGGCATCACCTCATATTTATCTGGATTGCATTCTATTTGCCACTGATCAGCCCATCTCACCAGACAATCTATTTCCTCCTATAATCTAATGTTATCCTCCTCACTATTTACCATCCCACCAAATTTTGTATCATCTGTGAACTTATTGATGAACCCTCCTACATTAACGTCTAAATCATTTATGTAAATCTCAAACAGCAAGGGCCCTGGTACTGACCCCTGTGGGATCCCATTGGACACAGGCTTCCAGCCAGAAAAACATCCCTCAATCATCACCCTCTAATTCCTTTCACTCAGTGAATTGTGGATCTAATTTGCCAAAATTTCCCTGAATCCCATGGATTCTTACTTTTTCTATCAGTCTCCCATGCAGAACCTTATCAAAAGCCTTGCTGAAGAGTACAATAAAAGTATTACACTCATCTATATACCTCTTCAAAAAAATTCAGTCAAGTTGGTCAGACCAGTATTGCAGGACCACGATAATTATCATCAAGATCCAATATCATATGAACTGCAGCAGTTCATGGGGGCATCTCACCACCACCTTCTCAAGGGCACATAGGAACTGCTAGTAAATTCTGGCTCAACCAGCGATGCCCAAATCCCATGATTGCACTGAGATAATGACTATGATCCTGGACCTGGGCTATAGGTTCCTATTGTACAGATTATCACTGTAGTGCTGAGCTTCAGGTTCCACCAGCACCAGTCACAATGCTGGTCCTGGGATATAGGTTGTATATAGGCATAGGCTATGATCCCAGTCCACGGTTAGTGGCCATAGGGACAGGCTGCAATCCTGGTTCTGGGGCAAAGACTCCATTTGCACAGGCTATGCTCCTGGTCCTGGTCTACAGATTCCCATAGCTACAGGCTATAATCCTGGTCCTGGGTTATGGGTTTCATAGTCGCAGGCTATCAGCCTGGTCATTGGCTATAGGTTCCACTAGTACCAATGATAATCCTTGTCCTGCGATACTGGTCAGAGAGTCATAGAATCGTACAGCATAGAAACAGACCCTTCAGTCCAAATAGTCCACACTGACCCATGCTCCCAAACTAAACTAATCTCACCTGCCTGCATTTGGGCCCATATTGCTCCAAACCTTTCCTATTCATCTACTTATCCAAATGTCCTTTAAGCTTTGTAATTGTACCTGCATCTACCAATTCCTCTGGCAGTTCATTCCAAAGGTTCTATAGGCACAGGCTATAATCCTGTTTTGGAGCAAAAGTATTCACAAGTGCATGCAACCTGCCTGAATCTGGGATATGGGTTATAGGCTATGATCATAGTTCTGGGCAACAGGTTCCACAGACACAGATTGTCATCCATGTCCAGGACTAAAGGATCCATAGACACACGATCTCATCTTGGCACTAGGATATAAGTTCTGTGATTACAACCTTAACATGTTCTCTACAACACAGCCTCAACATCTAGGGCAAGAAGAAATAGTGGCGTGAGAAGTTTCTGATTGCTGTAAAATGGTGCGAGAATGACTTAAGAATTTTATCTGGTCTTGTTTCGCAGATTGCAAAACCAATCACAGTCCCAGATGATTCTTGATGTAGTTCAGAAAACTATTCAATCCTATCCTTTTCGTTTTCATGAGGCTTGGATTCTCACAGGAGCACAGGAGGGAGCCTTTGGGTGGATCACTGTGAACTATCTTCTGAGGTCCTTCCTCCAGGTGGGAAACTGGATACGTGATGCATATGTATGATATAAGCTCACAGAACAGGGATGACTGAGACACAGAGCTCTACAGCATAGAGCCAGCCGGACTCTGTGCCAGTCAAAAACAGCCGCATAACTATTCTAATCCCATTTTCCAGTGATGCCAAATCTCACAATTGCACTGAAGTAATGACTATGATCCTGGTCCAGGGCTATAGGTTCCTATTATACAGATTATCATCTTAGTGCTGAGCTTCAGGTTCCACCAGCACCAGCACCAGTCATAATGCTAAATCTGGGGTATAGGTTGTATATAGGCATAGGATCCTGGTCCATAGTTAGTTGCCATAAGGACAGGCTGTAATCCTGGTTCTGGGGCAAAGGTTCCATTTGCACAGGCTATGCTCCTGGTTCTGGTCTACAGATTCCATAGCCTTGTATGCCATGGCATTGCAAATGCACATCTGTATACTTCTTAAATGTTATGAGGGTTTCTACCTCTACCACTCTTTCCAGGTTCCCACCATTCTTTGAGTGAAAAAAATTTTCATCACATCTCTTCTAAACCTCCTCCCCCAACATTAAAAATATGCCCTGGGTCATTGATTCCTCCACAATGGAGAAACGATTCCTTCCTATCT
>NC_063359.1:147145-179825 GCF_021869965.1 Rhincodon typus
TGCTGCTTGGCCTGCTGTGTTCATCCAGCCCTGCACCTTGTTGTCTCCAAAAAAAGAATGTTTACAAGGTCATTCACAGGGGATTACACTTCACTTTGCAGTCCATTTCTCCCATTTGGAAGAATTTGGAGTCATTTTGGATGTATTTTAAAAACAACGCATGTTGTAATTCAAGTTCAATATAAGTGACCCAGGTTATGACTCATGGTCTTCACAATAGCCTCCATTTCATTGTGTGACACTATTATCTTACTAAATGGGATAGTGTCAAAACATATTTAGCAAAACTGGGCATCCTTGAGGTGCTATGAGACATCAACATTGTTGAATTGTATTCAACCACAATCTGTAACCTTATGGCCTTACATTTCCTCTACCCTATATCAAACTGTGTTGCAAGAGATGCCAGCAGCAGCATTAGGAATACCTAAAAATGAAAAAATGGAAATAAACAGTAGCAGTATGCTATAGACAGAGATAAGCGATTCCAAAACCAACAGATTGGATCAAAGCCCTGCAGAATTGCCACATCTACTTGTGAGTAGTGGTGGATAATTCAACATGTCATAAGTGGAGGAGATTTCATGAATGTCCTATTCTTAATAGAATCTCTGCAATGTGGAAACAGGCCATTTGGCCCAACAAGTCCACACTGCCCTTCTGAAGAACATCCCACCCAGACCCATCCCCCAACCCTTCATTTCCCATGTTTAATCCACCTAATTTACACACCCCTGGACATGACAGGCAATTTAGCATGGCCAATCAACCTAACCTGCACATCTTTGGACCGTGGGAGGAAACCAGAGCACCCGGAGGAAACCCACGCAGACATGGGGAGAACGTGCAAACTCCACACGGACAGTCGCCTGAGGGTGGAATTGAACCCGGGTCCCTGGTGCTGTGAGGCAGCAGTGCTAACCACTGAGCCACCGTGCTGCCCCTAATGGTGAAGGAACCCAGCACGAGTGCAAATATTTGCAAAAATCTTCAGCCAGAAGTAGCAAATGTCCATTTAGACTCCTCTAGAGCTGCCATAAATGCCAGTCTTCAACCATTTTGATTCAATCTGCATGATATCAAGAAATGACAAGGAGTCCTAGTTTCAGCCAGGACTATGGGTGCAGCAGTGGATGCGTTCTAAAATTAGCCGCGCTCCTAGCCAAACTTTTACAGCAATGCTAGAATAATGGCATCTAGTCAATAACTACCCAGGTGTGTCCTGTTCTCAAAAAGCAGGACAAAACTAATCTGGCTAATTGCTGCCCCATCAGACTGCTCTCAATGATCAGTAAACTGAAGGAAGGTGTAGTCAACAGTGTTATCAAGCAGCACCTGTTCAGCAGTAACATATCCACTGAAGCTCAGTTCGGGTTTAACAGTGTGATCATCACAGCCTTGCTGGCCTAAACATGAACCAAAGAGTTGAATTCAGAGATGAAGTGAAAGAAACTGCTCTTGACCTCAAGGTAGCAGTTGACCACGTCTGGCATCAAGCGGCCCTAGCAAAACTGGAGTCAATGGAAATTCATTCCACTGCATGGAATCACACCTGGCAAAGGAAGATGGTTGTGGTTGTTGGAGGGCAGTCATCTCAGTCCAGGAATGTCACTCCAGAAGTTCCTCAGGGTTTATGTCCTAGGCCAAGCTATCTTCAGTTGCTTCATCAATGATCTTCTCTCCAACATAAGGTCAGCGGTGGGGAGGTTTCCTGATTCGCAGCTCCTCAGATACCGAAGCATATATAGGAAAACCTGGACAACATTCAGGCTTGTGCTGATAAGTGGGAAGCAGAATTCACATCAACAAATGCCAGGCAATGACCAACTCCAACAAAAGAAAATCTCATCAACTCCCCACCACATATTAATGAAGTGGCTGTCCAGAGTGAGAGAGAGAGGACAGAGGAGAGAAAGGGGAGAGAGTAAGGAGAGAGGAAAGGGGGAGAGAGAGAGGAGAGAGGAGGGAGACAGAGTATGAGAGAGAGACAGATCCACAGAATATTGATTGATTGATTGATTAATTGATGAATTGATTTTATTGTCACGCGTACTGAAATATAGTGAAAAGCTTTGTTTATGAGCGGTACAGGCAGATCACAGCAAGCAAAGGATGTACAGATCAAAAAGAGGCATACAGGTTACATTGCATGTTACATTATTTGAGGCTAGATCATATCTATGATGCAACAGGAACTTGAAACAATAGCCCTATAAAGGAGGGGAGAAAGGCAAGTCAAGTACAACTGGACTGCGATCTCCTGTGACTACAAAAATAATGAGACGTTGACGACAACCTGTTCAACAGCAAGCCACGCCAACAGATTATTATCCATCTGCAATCACATTTTGTGTTTTTCCCTTTGAAGATTACAAAAGGATTGGGGTTAAAAAATGGCCAGTTTCAACTCTACTTTTGTGTGCTAGCAGATGTTCTCTTGTGTATCAACCTGGGTCCAACCGTTAACATGCTGTGAAGGTCACAATCAAAGAATCCCTGTTTTTCAGGTAAAGGAAGACAACTTCTCACCTCATGTGCTGCAAAAGAAAACAGGAGTACAGTCATGGTTGAAAGGAATCAAAACTATTGAATCTCAAATCACTGCAAAACCAATGAATCATGAAACCAACTATTTAATGACCAACTATCAGGAATCTCCACCTCAATTGCTGTAACATTCAATTATCCATGCTTTGCAAACAATCGAGGCACAAAACCATATATCTGTTTCTTTTTTTTAAAGCTCTTAAATTTTTAGATTTACCTCATTTTTATTTTGCGAGATTTGTGTTTGTTCCTAATTCTTCTTGCATTTAGTAATTAATTAACTCAGTCTTTGTTAAATCAAGAAAACTTAGATAAAGCTTATCAACAAGGGAAGGAATGCTGTTTGAATTAACCTTGTTGCAACCAAGTGAAAGGTTGGGTGAATAGTTGTGAGAGACAATTCATCCCTCTTCATGCAGGAGCTTAAGAGTTCGGAGTATCTTGTCTGGAACAGTATTGAATTGGGAAACTTTGTCCAGAGTCTAGTTGTAATACTTTCAAATAGCCCTACAGCTTTCCTCTGTATTGGTATTTTTGGTATTTCCAAAGACTCCTCAAGGCATCGTTGGTGTTGAGTTATCACGAAGCACCATTTGCCCCATCGCACTCTCTCATTGACCATCCACCCAATGCACTCTTCAGGGACTAATCTTGTTATTCTCCTTCTTTGCAGCCAACCCCTCCCCGCACCACTGGTCCTGTGTACTTGGAATTGTCTCTCATTGTCTCCAAATACATCTCCTTTCAGGAAGCCCTTTCACTTCACAGAAACAAGATCCCTGTCAGCCTCCAACATGTTGTGGACAATTTCATTAACGTCATGGTCTTAACAGAAACTTGGCTGAGGGGTGATGAATCTTTCCCCTTTTTTGAAGGCTCTTCACTTGGCTACACCTTTCACTCCTTATTCTGTCAAGACTATTGTGGTGGGCATGTGGCAATTATCACCTTGGCCTGACCTCTCACCTCACCAGATGTGATCGGGAAAATATGCTCCTCACTGTTTCCTTCCATTCTATTTGCAGGAGTGACTTTTTTTCTGATTGGCCATCTTTATGAATGGATTTTTTCCGACTATTTGGGGATTTTAGAGGCAGATATGACTATAACTGATACCATTTTCATTGTGTTTTGAGTGTTGACCACATTCTTCCTTGTCCATCCTTCAGTGTCTCCCCACTCCATACCTCATACATTTCCCTAATCACTCGTATCCTGTCAACACACTTTAAATAAACATTTTCACAATTAAGAAATGACCTGAAGTTTATGAAAAGTAAAGTAAAAGTGAGTGCTGCTATCAATCAGCTGTAAGACATTCCTGAGAGATGTTGTTCCCTTTCTTTTGTTGCAGTATTCCTGGGAAGGTATCTGGATTCACCCAGGACCCATACAGACCTATGGAACGCTGGACCTTGGGAGATTATCCACTCAACTGACCTTTATCCCAAAAGGAAACATCAGGAATATGCCAGGAAAGATGAATATCCACCTGTATGGCTACAATTACATCATCTACACCCACAGCTACCTGTGCTATGGCCAACAGCAGTCCATCAGAAAGTACATTGCCACATTATTAAAGGTGGAGTTCCATCTTCTTTTTCTGTCAAATGGATTTATGTCACATTAAACCCTAAAGCTGCAGCCACAGGAACCAATTCTGTGCCAATTGCCCTTTATGCATTCAAATTTATGCTCATTATATTGTCTGGAATTAGCATACCCATCCCTACTGCACAAACTGAAATCAATTCATATTTCTGTCTTGTGCTGATTTTACATTTCATTATTAATCGACTACAACTTTGTTCCCTATAATCTCCCATTTCATAAAGAGCTGTATTGCTGTGTTGATTTAATTCCTGTTTGTAACTCAGTCCCAGGCACTTGTAAATCTAGGTATAAACCTCCTACAGCTCACCACAGGTATCTGATCTTTGTATAAACTCATCTAGTCCTCAATTGAATTTAATCTGTAAGTCACTCCCTGCTATCAGTTATGCTTTATGTAGGATGCCAAACTCTCTCAACATGATGCTTTGTTTATCAGAGACAATTGACAATTTCTGTTTTTAGGGGAAAGATTTAAGCACTCGAATTGAGAATCCATGCTATTTGAAAGGGTATGAGAGAACGTTGACTTTGGGCTCCATCTACGATAGTCCATGTATCTCTGCCCGGAGGCCATCGCCATATGACAGGACTCAACGTTTCACTGTGTTTGGATCAGGAAACCCTGCTAAATGTAGCCAAGGGCTCAAGGCAATTTTCAATTTCACAGCGTGCGGAAGGAGCACCACCTGCTCATTTGACAGAGTCTATCAACCTGCAATTCATGGGAACTTTTATGTAAGACAACTTTCTCTTTCATTACCTTCTTCCTTCCTCTAAACTCACTTTACATTTTGCAAACTGCCCAGTTTCTGAGTGAAGAATGGCTTTACAACATTGCTCACGAGCCATAAAGCTCACTCAGTCTCACTCGTCTTTCAACATGGTGGTACTGAAAGCATATGAAAATGGTTCAGGATAAGGCTATTAGCCCTACCCAGCTTGGTCTAGCATTCAATATGATCATGACTGATTAATGACAGTAATTCTAATTCCCTTGTCAATTAACTAATCTTAAAAATCTCTCTATCTTGTTCTGGAAAATATTCAACTGCTCACCTATCTGAGGTGGAGAATTCCAAAGAGTTACAACCTCTGAATGAAGAAAATTTCTCCTTTCAAGCCCAAATGGTCAACCCCTTATCCTAAGACTATGGCTTGTTGTTCTGGAATGATTTAATTTGAAAGAGAAGGGGGGTGGAGACAATGGAGCACTTACAACCTCGTTGCCATACAGCGGAGGTGCCAGAGGATTGGAAAGTGGCAAAAATGACATGCTTATTCAAAAAAGGATGCAAATACCTCCGGTGAGTCAAGGATGGTTATGGGTTTTCGTTACAACAATCAGGGGAAAAAGTAACAGGTATTTGGAAAGGGTGAAATTAATTCCAGAGAACCAGTGCAGATTTGTAACTGAGATAGTAGGAACTGCAGATGCTGGAGAATCCGAGACAACAAAGTGCAGGGCTGGATGAACACAACAGGCCAAGCAGCATCATAGGAGCAGAGTATGCTTGACTGGTGACATTGATTTTGTTGATGAAATAAGAGAAGTGTGGAGAAGGGATTGTGATGGATGGTTTTTAAGAAAGCACTTGACAAACAAAAAAGGAGGCAATGACCTAATGATATAGTTGCTGGGCTAGTAATCGGAGAGGTAATGTTCTGGTGACCTGGGTTCAACAGCACCACGGTAGATGGTGGGATTTGAATTCAATTTAAAAAGAATTGAAGCCTATTGATACCCATGAAACCATTCTGGTTCACTAATGCCCTTCCGGGAAAGAAATCTGCCCTCCATATTGGTTCTGGCCCACGTGTCTCCAGACCACTAGAACTTTGGTTGATTCTTAACTGCTCATAGAGTCATAGAATCCGACAGCACAAAAACAGATTCTTAAACCCTACCCTTCCTTGTCAACCAGGTTTCCTAATCTCAACTCGTCCCATTTGCCTGCATTTCGGCCATATCATTCTAAACCCTTCCTATTCATGAACCTGCCCAAACATCTTTAAAATGATGCAATTGTATCCACATCTACCACTTCCTCAGGCAGCTCGTTCCATATGTGCACCGCCCTTTGTGTGGACAAAATTGCCCCTCAAGTCCCTTTTAAATCTTTCCCCTCTCATTCTTTAAATTATGCCATCTAACTTTGAAAAAGACCTTGGCTATTCACTTTATTTATGCCCCTCCTGATTTTATAAACCTCTATAAGGTCAACCCTCAGCCTCCTAGGCTCCAGGGAAAGAAAAAGTCCCAGTCTATGCAGCCTCTATTTATTAAACAAACCTTCCAGTCACAGTAACATCTTTGTAAATCTTTTATGCACCCTTTCCAGTTTAATAACATCCTTCCTATAGCAGGGCAGCCAGAATTGGATGGAGTTCTCCAAATGTGGCCTTACCAATGTCTTGTACAGTTCTAACATGATGTCCCAGCTCCTGTGCTCAGTGTTCTGACTGACAAAGGCAAATATGCTGAACGCCTTCTTCACTACACTGTCTACATCTGACATCACTTTCAAGGAACTATGTACCTGTACCCCTAGATCTCTCTGCTTGATAACACTCCCCAGGGCCCTCCTACTGACTGTGTAAGTCCTGCCCTGGTTTGTCTTACCAAAATGCAACATCTCACATTTACCTGAATTGAACTCTATTTGCCGTGCCTTGTCCCACTCACCCTACTGAACTCTGAGATAATCTTCTTCACTGTCCACTATACACCAATGTTGGTGTCATCCACAACCTTGCACAAACCATGCATCCTTTTTTCCATCCAAATTGTTTATATAAATGACAAATGACAGTGGACCCAGCATCGATCTTTATGTCACACGCCTCCAGTCTGAACAATAACTTTCTATCACCACCCTCTGTCTCCTACCATCAAGCCAATTTTGTATCCAATTGGCTAACTCTCCCTAGATCCCATACGATCCAACCTTACTAATCATTATTCCATGTGGAACCTTATTGAAGGCCTTGCCAAAGTCCACGTAGACAATATCTACCACTTTGCCTTCATCTATCTTCTTGGTGACTTCTTCAAAAAACTCAATCAAGTTTATGAGACATGAGTTCCCATGCACAAAACCATCTGACTATTGCTAATTATTGTTTGCCTTTCAAACAGCACGGAGATCCTATCTCTCAGAATCCCCTCCAACACTGATGTCAGGCTCACCGGTCTATAGTTCCCTAGCTTTTCCTTACAGCCCAACATTAGCTATTCTGACACCTTACCTGTGACTATCGATGATATAAATATCTCAGCTAGGAGCCCTGCAATTTCTTCCATACTTTCCCACAATGTCCTGGGATACATTTGATTAGGTCCCCAGGATTTATCCACTTCTGTGCATTTTAAAACCTCCATCACCTCCTCTTCTATAATCTGGACTCTTTTCAAGACTTCACTGTTGATTTCTCCAAGTTCCCCAACTTCCATATCTTTCTCCACAGTAAATGTTGACACGAAAAATTCATCTAAGATCTCACCCACCTCCTATGGTTCCACCCATTGAAAGCCTCGTTGATTTTTAAGGGGGCCTATTCTCTCCGTAGTTGCTCTTTTGCCCTTAATATACTTGGATAATCTTTTTGGATTCTCCTTTATCTTATCTGCCAAATCTATCTCATGTCCCCTTTTTGCTCTCCTGATTTCCCTGTTAAGTGTACTGCTACATCCCTATATTCCTCAAGGGATTAATTTAATCCCAGTTGTCTTTTCCTGACATATGCCTCCTTCTTTTTCTTGACCAGAGCATCAATTTCCCTTGTCATCCAATGTTCCCTATTTCTGCCAGCCGCACCCTTCACACTAACAGGAACATGCTGACCCTGAACTCTCATTATCTCGCTTTTGAAATCATCTCACTTGTCAGATGTCCATTTACCTGCAATTAGCCTCCCCCACTCAACTTTTGGAAGTTCCTGTTTAATATCATCAAAATTGGCCTTGTCCCAATTTAAAACTTTTAACTTGTGGATCAGGCATATCCTTTTCCATAACTATTTTAAAACTAATAGAATTATGGTCAATGGTCCCAAAGTGCTCCCCCACTAACAAGTCAGTCACTTGTCCTGCCTTTTTTTCAAAGAGCCGCTTGAGTTTTGCCCCTTCTTTAGTAGGGCCATTACATATGGTCAAGAAAATTTTCTTGAACAGACTTAACAAACTCCTCCCCATCCAAGCCCTTAACACTATGGCAGTCCTAGTCTATGTTTGGAAAGTTAAAATCCCCTACTATTACACACTATTATTCTTACAGCAATCTGAAATCTCTCTACATATTGGCTCCTCAATTTCCTGCTGACTACTGGGGGTGGGGCCTACAGTACAATCCTACCAAAGTGGTCACTCCCTTCTTATTTCTCAGTTCCATCCATGAAGCTTCACTAGATGATCCCTCAGGAATATCTTCTCTAAGTCTACTATGATGTTTTCTCAAATCAAAAACACCTCTCCCCCTCCTCTCTTGCCTCCCATTCTCTTTCTGATAGCATCTGTACCTTGGAAGATGGAGCTGCTAGTCCTTTCAGCCATGTTTCTCTAATTGCTATGATATCCCAGTCCCCTGTTACCTTCTATGCCTTGAGTTCATCTGCCTTATCTGCCAGGCCTCTTGCATTGAAATAAATGCAGTTTAATTCATTGTTCCTCCCTCGTTCCCTGCCATACCCTTGCCTATCTTGTCTGTTTAACTTGCTCTCTTTAACTTCTGTACCAGCCTCAACTGTCTCTCTTGGCTCACTACTGTTTAGGGTCCCACCCTCCTGCTAGACTAGTTAAAATCCTTCCCAATAGCTCTAGCAAATCTCCCCACCAGGATATTGGTCCCCCTTCAGTTCGGATGCAAACTGTCCCTCTTGTACAGGTCACCTCTGCTCCAGAAGAGATTGCAATGATTCAAAAATCTGAATCCCTGCACCCCACCGACTCCCACACCTTCTCCTCAGCCACACATTCATCTGTCCAATTTTCCTATTCCTACTCTCACCAGCAAGCGGCACCAGGAGTAATCCAGAGATTACTACTCTTGACATCCTGTTTTTTAACCTCCCACCTAAATCCCTTATATTCACTCTACAGGACCTCAACCCTTTTTCTACCTGCGTCGTTGGTACTAATGTGTACAACGACCTCTGGCCGCTCACACTCTCCTTTGAGAATTTGCTGCTGCTCAGAGACATCCTTAAACCTGGCACCAAGGAGGCACATACCATCCTGGAGTCTGTCTCTGTCTGTGCCTCTGACTGGAGAGTCCCTTATCACAACTGTTTGCTTGGATTTGCCATACCCTGCTTTTCAGAAGAGCCAGTTGTGGTACCAAAGACCTTGATATTGCTGCTATTTTGCCCTGAGGGGCTATCCCCCCACCAACAGTATAAAAACTGGTATACTTGTTTCAGAAGGGGCTAAAAACAGGAGACTCCTGCACTATCTGCCTACCTCTCCTGAAAGCCACCCATCTTCCTGACTGAACCTGAGGTGTGACCACCTCCCTGAAGTTGTTATCACTTTCTTTGCCTCCTGTATACTCTTCAGTGCTTCCAACTGCTGCTCCAGCTGATCCACGCTGTCTGAGAGGAGCTGCAGCCAGACACACTTAGACTCATAGAGTCATAGAGTAAAACATCATGGAAACAGGCCCTTCACCCCAAACTGGTCCATACTGACCATGTTGCCAACTCAGCTAGTTCCAATTGCCCGAATTTGGTCCATATCCCTGTAAGCCCGTCCCATCCAAGTACCTATCCAAGTGTTTTTTAACTGTTGCTATTGTACCTGCCTCAACCACTTTCTCCGCCAGCCCATTCCATATACGCACCCACTCTCTGCCTGAAGAAGTTGCCCCTCAGGTCCTTCTTAAATCTTTCCCCTCTTACCTTAAACCTATGCCCTCTGGTTTTCAATTCCGCATCCCTGGGAAAACAACGATATGTATTCATCCTATCTACGCCCCTCATGATTTTATACACCTCAACAAGGTCACCCCTCAATCTCCTACATTCCAAGGAATAAAGTCCTATCCTGGCCAACCTCTCCCTATAACTCAGGCCTATTAGTCCTGACAACATCCTCGTAAATCTTCTTTGCACACTTTCCAGTTGAACAATGTCTTTTCTATAATAGGGTGACCAAAACTGTACAGAATACTCCAAGTGCAACCTCACCAATGACTTATACAACTGTAACGTAATGGCCTAACACCTACACTCAATGCCTCCACCGATGAAGGTCAACACACTAAATGCTTTCTTCCCCAACCTGTCCACCTATGATGCCGCTTCCAATGAACTGTGTACTTGTACTCCTAGATCCCTTTGTTCCACAGCACTCCTCAGGACTTTATCATTTACTGTATAAGTCCTAATTCCTGCAGATATAGTCACCAGGGACACTCAACTGCTCCCTGATCTCTCACATCTGACAGGAGAAGCATATCATTCTACTGCCTGCCTTCTCTGCCGCTAGCGGACTTAGGGGGAGAAAAGGATTATACCTTGCACTTACCTTGTTGCTGCCTACCCTCCTTAACAAAGCCTAATATTCAACTAGGCCTGCTCTTAAATCTAACCAGCAGCACCTCAAATACAAAAAAAGGCCTTGCAAAATTGGCCGGAACAAGATACAGTAAAGTCTCCCTCCCTCACTTGCCTAAAACTCCCATTCTTAGTTCAACTCCTAGTGTTTTCATGCTCTTGTACTTCATACTCCATGCTAGGGGCACTTTGCTTTTATATTCTTAAGGCCTGCCCTGCTTCAAGAGCCAGATTTAAGTACTGTACTTAATTAGATTGATTAGCTTCATTTAAATTTTACTTAGGCCTGAAAGACAAAAAAATCCCTTTAATGTCTACCCTTCCCTTACCTGCAATTTTAAGTTTAAGAAGGCAAAGGATTATGATTTATAAAAGATCCACAGAACTATGGATGCCAGGATTCAGAAACAAAAACAGAATTTGCTTGAAAAACTCAACAGGTTTGACAGCATCTGTGGAGAGAAATCAGAGTTAACGTTTCCAGTAACCCTTCTTCAGAAGAGTAACATTTAAACTCTTAATCTCCCACTTTTAGCTCAGCTCCCAGCGTTTTCATTCTCTTACAGTTCGCACTCCGAACTGCTCTCTGAAAAGACCTCGCAAGTTACTCAAACGTAACAAATCTTGAAAAGAAAGCCTCAAAGAAATGAAATAGGACAGATTACCTGGCATCAATTGAGATACCAGAAACAGCATCACAAATATCAACCTTGTTGACTCTGCAGTGTTTTCCTTACTTGCATTTGAGGGCCTGTGCCAGAATTAGGAGATCTGTCTCAGACTAGTCAAGCAACAGCCTGACATTGTCTGTAAGGTACGATTCTGTGAGCATGACAATGTCGCAGACACCACCATCATCATCCTTGGATATGCCCTGTCCCATCAGCAGCACAGGCCCAGCAGAGATGGCAGTACAATGATTTACAGTCAGGAGGGAATTGGTCTGGGATTCCTCATCATTGATCCAGTTAACATGAGTTTCATGGCATCAGGTCAGACATGGTCAAGGAAACATCTTGCTGATGACCATACACTGCTCATTCAGCTGATGAATCAGTACTCTTCCATGTTGAACAACACTTGGAGGAAGCACTGAGGGTGGCAGGGTTAGAAAGTACTTTAGTTAGGGAACTTCAATGGCCATCACCAAGAGTGGCTTGGCAGCAGCACTACTGATCAAGCTGGTCAAATGCTAAAGGACATAGATGTTAGGCTGAGTCTGCGGCAGACTGTTAACATGACAGAAAAACATACCTGACCTCATGCTTACCAGTCGGCATGCCACAGGTGCATCTGTCCTTGACAGTATCAGGTAAGAGTGACCACTGCACTGTCCTTGTGGAGACAAAGTCCTGCCTTCACATATTGTCTGGCACTATCACCATACTAAATAGGATAGACCTTGAACTGATCTAACAACTCAAAGCTGGGCCTCAATTCCAAAACAATCTGTAGTTTTGCGGTCAGGAATATCCCCTCCTGTACCAATTACCAAGCCAGGGATCAGCTTGGTTCAATGGAGAGTGCAGGAGGGCATTCCAGAAGCAGCATGAGGCATACCTAAAAATGAGGTGTCAACTTCGTAAAGTTGATTCCATAACCAACAGATAAGATCTAAGCAAAGAAGGTTACCTCAGAGTACAATGGGGTCTTGATCAGATGGGCCAATGAGTGGCAGATGGATTTAGATAAATATGAGGTGCTGCATTTTGGAAAGGCAAATTAGGGCAGGAATTATACACTTAATGGAAAAGTCATGTGGAGAGTTACTGAACAAACAGACCTTTGAGTGAAAGTTCATAGTTCTTCACACAGGGAGTGGTAGGAGAGTGGAATGCACTGCCAGCAGTGGTAGTGGAGTCAGATACTTTAGAGACTTTTAAGCAACTCTTGGATAGGCACATGGAGGATAGTAAAATGTAGGGTATGCAGGGTAATTTGATCTTAGTAGGATAATAGGTTGGCATGACATCGTGGGCCGAAGGGCCTGTACTGTCCTGTACTGTTCTATGTTCTATGTTCTTTGAAAGTGGATTCACAGGTAGACAGGATAGTGTATGCTTGCCTTTATTGGTCAGTGCATTGAGTATAGGAGTTGGGAGGTTATGTTGCAGCTGTACAGGACATTGGTTAGGCCACTATTGGAATACTGCATGCTATTCTGGTCTCCCTGCTATAGGAAGGATGTTGTGAAACTTGAAAGAGTTCAAAAAAGATTTACAAGGATGTACAGGGTTGGAGGGTTTGAGCTGTAGGGAGAGGCTGAATAGGCTGGGACTATTTTCCCTGGACCGTTGGATATTGAGGGGTGACCTTATACAGGTTTATAAAATCATGAGGGGCATGTATAGGGTGAATAAACAAGGTCTTTTCTTCAGGGTGAGAGAGTCCAAAACCAGAGGGCATCAGTGTAAGGCAAGAAGGGAAAGATTTATAAGGGACCTAAGGGCAACTTTTTCATGCAGAGGGTGGTACGTGTATGGAAAGAGCTATGAGAGATGGTGGAGGCTAGTCCAATTACAACATTTTAAAGGCATCTGGATGGGTGCATGAATAGGAAGGGTTTAGAGAGATACTGGCCAAATGCTGGCAAATGGGACAAGATTTATTTAGGGTATCTGGTCGGCATGGATGAGTTGGACCGAAGGGTCTATTTCCATGCTGCATATCTGTATAACTCTATCATCCAGTTGTGAATGGTGCTGGACAATTAAACATCTCACTGGTGGCTCCACAGAAATCCCCATCCTCAACAATGAGGGAGCCCAGTACATCAGTATAAAAGATAAGGCTGAAGCATTCTCAACAATCTTCATCCAGAAGATTGGCCTTCTCCAGAGGTCCCTAACATCACAGATGCCAGTTTCAATCAATTCAATTTACTTTTCATGATATTAAGAGACTGAAGAGACTGAATGTTTCAAAGGTTATCGGCTCTTACAATTTACCAATAACAGGAGCAAAGACTTGTCCTACAGAACTTGCTGCTCTCCCAGACAAGCTATAACACTGGCATCTACCCAGCAACTCATATCTTGTGGATGACAAAGCAAAGACAATTGTGACTACATTGATGTTACAGCCAATGCAAATCACAGGAAATGTTACATTCATTGTGACAGGTATGGGTGCAGTCAGTTTGACAGATGTTGGCAGACAATGTAACTGGTAACTTACTGTCAGGGTAACCTACATGCAAAGTTACCATCAGTTTAACCCACAATGTACAATAATAATCAACATCAACAAAAGTTAAAGTTACATTCAATATATCACGGTCAGTCTTACAGCAAGTGTGACACAGGCCTGTACAACCTTTTCTCATGGGGGGGCCACATCTCAACTTTGGGATGGGGCTTGGGAGTCCAAGGCTGTGAGTATACCTTCTCTCTCCCCCACATACACCCTTTCACTCCAAAATCTCTCACTCCCTCCCAAACACACACTCTCCCTCACTCCCACCCATACACACTTGCAGACACTCATGCTCTCACGCACACAAATCAAGTCAGACAACTGCTGGGGACTAAGACTGTTAAGGGACTGATAACGAGGTTCTTCTGTAATGTGAATTAACATCCTATTGATAGTTCTACCTGACACTTGAGATCTCTACTTGCTTGACCAAAGAGGGCAATGACAGCCATCCACCTCAGCCAGCAGATAGACAGTTGTAGTCACAATAATAAAAGTATATTTTCTTTTAAGGAGGATGCATGTTATATTGTTATGTTATTCATAGAGATCTCAATTAAATGGACTGGGGGGGTGGGGATTGCACTTTGATGAGAAATTGAGTCAATTGGGTGTAAATTCTTTGGAGTTTGGAGAACTGAAAGGTGATCTCATAGAGATGTACAAGATTCTCAAAGAGCATGGTAGGACCAATACTGACATCACATTTCTCATGGACACAGTCTCAGGACTAGGGCCCAATTATTTCAGACTGAGAAAGGTGAAATTGCTCCACTCAGAGGGTTATGAATCTTTTGAATTCTCTATCCCTGAGGATTGTGGATGCTCCCACATTGAATATATTTATGGTTGGGACAGACAGTACTTTTGGTCTCTCAGGTAATCCAGGGATATGAGGAGCAGATAGGAAAGTGGAGCTGAAGCACAAGACCAGCGATGATTGTATTAAATGGTGGAGTAGGCTCAACAGGCCAAATCATCTCTTCCTGCTCCAATTTCCCATGTTCTTATGTGATGTGAGTATATATCACTGGAGGTGGGGAGCAGGGTGGAGAGCGAGTCACATTCATTGCTTCATTCTGGTTGTGTGTTGAGTAACACCAGTTACCAGTCCACCAGCCACAAGGAGAGCACTAAGAAATACATCTGCTGGGGGAGGTGATGGCCGAGTGGTATTATCGCTGGACTGTTAATCCAGAAACCCAGATAATGTTCTATGGACCTGAGTTTGAATTCTGCAAATTCAATAAAAAAAAATCTGAATTTAGAGTCTAATGATGACCATGAAACCATTGTTGATTGTCAGAAAAAAAACCCATCTGTTTCACTAATGCCCTTTAGGAAAGAAACTGCCATTGTTACCTAGTCTGGCCTACATGTGACTCTAGACTCACAGCGCCAGGGACCCAGGTTCGATTCCACCCTTGAGCGACTGTCTGTGTGGAGTTTGCACATTCTCCCCGTGTCTGCATGGGGTTCCTCCTGGTGCTCCGGTTTCCTCCCACAGTCCAAAGATGTGCAGGTTGGGTGGATTGGCCATGCTAAATTGCCCATAGTGTTCAGGGAGGTGTAGCTTAGGTGGGTTATAGGGGGATGTGTCTGGGTGGGATGCTCTGAGGTTCGGTGTGGACTTGTTGGGCTGAAGGGCCTGTTTCCACACTGTAGGGATTCTATGATTCTAGGATTCTGTGATTGATGATAGACCCACAGCAAAGTCTGGGTAATTAGGGATGGAGACGAAATGCTGCTTAGCCAATGATGCCCTCATCCCATGAATGAATAAAGAAAGAAAGTTGTTGAAACTTCAATATTATGCGTCTAAAATGTAATTATTTCTAAATTATGAAACCATCCACGATAACACTATGTAAACAGTTTTCTCCTTGTGTCACCCTTGAGTTTTTTTTTTCTATCAGCCAACTGGCTCTTGACCTGTCTGCCAATGATGTGGAGGTGCCAGTGTTGGACTGGGGTGGCCAAAATCAGATATTCAACAGGTTATAGTCCAACAGGCTTATTTGGAATCACACAAGCTTTAGGAGTACAGCCCCTTTGTCAGGTGCAGTGAGAGAGCAAGGCACATCAACACAGGGTTTATAGGCAGAGAAATCCTAGGGCATGGAGATCAAAAGGTCATACAACTGGTGTGAGTGGAATGTCAGATGATAAGTCTCTCCAGGTGACCAAGAGTGTTGACGGTGTATAAAGTGTTAATAAAGTCGATGTCTAAAGTCAATGAAGGGTAACATAAAATGGGAACAGATCCTGTCAGGGAAGAGCACTATAGAAATGTGGAAATTGTTATGGAACGCATACTGCATGTGATCGATATGTTTGTCCCGAGCAGGCAGGAAAGATGCGGTTGAGTGAGGGAGCCTTGGTTCTCGAGAGAACGACTAGTTAAGAGGAAGAAGGATGCTTATATAAGGTTTAGGAAACAAGGAACGGAAAAGGCTCTAGAGGGATACAGGTTAGCCGGGAAGGGGCTGAAGAAAGGGCTTAGGAGAGCTATAAGGGGTCATGAGAAAATCTTGGCAGATAGGATCAAGGAAAACTCCAAGGCTTTTTACACTTGCGTGAGGAATAAGAGAATAACCAGAGAAAGGATAGGGCCGATCAAGGATTGTAAAGGGAATTTGTGCACAGAGCCTAAAGAGATAGGAGAGGTCCTTAATGAATACTTTTCTTTGGTATTCACAACTGAGAGGGACCTAGTTGTAGGGGAGGACAGTGTGAAACAGGCTGGTGGGCTAGAGGAAGTCGATGTTAGTAAGGAAGATGTACTAGAAATTTTGAGGAACTTGAAGATAGATAAGTCCCCCGGGCCTGATGGGATTTATCCAAAGATTCTATGGGAAGCGAGGGATGAGATCCCAGGGCCTTTGGTGATGATCTTTTCATCCTCACTATCCACGGGTATAGTGCCAGAAGATTGGAAAGTGGCAAACGTCATTCCCTTGTTCAAAAAAGGGAATAGGGATAACCCCGGAAATTACAGGCCTTACTTCAGTGGTGGGCAAATTATTGGAAAAAGCTCTGAGAGATAGGATTTATGATCACTTGGATAGGCACATTTTGATTCGTGATAGTCAGCATGGATTTGTGAGGGGTAGATCTTGCCTCACAAACCTCATTGAATTCTTTGAAGAGGTGACCAAACACGTGGATGAAGGCAGAGCAGTGGATGTGGTATACATGGATTTAAGTAAGGTGTTTGATAAGGTTCCCCATGGTAGGCTCATGCAGAAAGTAAGGAGGCATGGGATAGGGGGAAATGTGGCAGATTGGATTCAGAATTGGCTGACCCTTAGAAGACAAAGGGTGGTAGTGGACGGAAAATATTCAACATGGTGCTCAGTTACAAATGGTGTACCACAAGGATCTGTTCTGGGTCCTCTTCTATTTGTGATTTTTGTAAATGATTTGGATGAAGGAGTGGAAGGGTGGACAATACGAAGGTGGGTCGAATTGTGGATAGTGCGGAGGGCTGTTCTAGGTTACAAAGGGACATTGATAGGATGCAGAGCTGGGCTGAGAAGTGGCAGATGGAGTTTAACCCTGAAAAATGTGAGGCGATTCATTTTGGAAGGACAAACTTGAAAGCAGAATACAGGGTTAATGGAAAGATTCTTGGCAGTGTGGAAGAGCAGAGGGATCTTGGGGTTCATGTCCACAGTTCGCTGAAAGCTGTCACCCAGGTGGATAGAGTTGTTAAGAAGGCGTATGGTGTGTTAGCTTTCATTAATAGAGGGATTGAGTTCAAGAGCCCTGAAGTTATGCTCCAGCTATACAAAATCCTGGTTTGGCCACATCTGGAGTATTGTGTCCAGTTCTGGTCGCCTCATTACAGGAAAGATGTGGAAGCTTTGGAAAAGGTGCAGAGGAGATTTACCAGGATGTTGCCTTGAATGGAGGGAAGGTCTTACGAGGAAAGGTTGAGAGAGCTCGGGCTATTCTCTTCAGAACTACGAAGGATGAGAGGTGACTTGATAGAGGTGTACAAAGTGATCAGAGGTATAGATAGAGTGGACAGCCAGAGACTTTTTCCTAGGGTGGAGGTAGCTATTACGAGGGGGCATAGTTTTAAAGTGAGTGGAGGTAGATATAGGGGAGATGTCAAAGGTAGGTTCTTTACTCAGAGAGTGGTAGTGGCGTGGAATGCATTGCTGGAGAGGATAGTGGAGTCAGCCTCATTAGGGGCATTTAAGCAGCTATTAGATAGGCATATGGATGATAGTATAAGGTAGGGGTAGAGGTTAGATAGACCTTAGGATTAGGATAAAAGTTCGGCACAACGTCGTGGGCCAAAGAGCCTGTACTGTGCTGTACTGTTCTATGTTCTCTGTTCTATGTCAGTGCTATGCTGTCACGACAATCAGGCAGAGACATAGGAATATAGAAAAGGTGTCATCTCAGGTCAGACACTGAATTGTCGGTGTGAGGCTTTGTTCAGAATCTGTCTCAGAGTTTTAACCTGGAATCAGGCTGGTTTTATTCTGAAAGCTGGAATTTATAGGATGCCACACTGACTGACTGTGACTATAAATTGTGAGTTTTTTGAACAAAATAGAATGTATCTGCAAATAAACATTTTGGATGAAATGAATCACCCCTTAGATGTATATGTATGTGCATGTGCATGCATGCGCGGGTGTGCATGTGTGTGAGAAAGAGTCATCCAGTACTTCCTGCAGAGTGAAGAAACTACACCATGTTCTTCGCAGCCTTCAACAGGTCATTAATAATGATGAGCATCTCACCAACCTCTTCACTACGCCTCCACTTCTCGCCGTCAAACAACTGCCAAACCTTAGACAAACCATTGTTCGCAGCAAACTACCCAGCCTTCAGGACAACGTCGATCACACCACCACACAACCCTGCCATGGCCACCTCTGCAAGACACTATCATCACACGTGGGATCACCACCCACCATGTTCATGGCAGATACTCACATGATTCGGCCAATGTTGTCTATCTCATATGCTTCAGGCAAGGATGCCCCGAGACCATGCAGATGCTACAACAATGGATGAAGGGATACCACATAACAATCACCAGATGGAAATGTTCACTCCCAGTTGGGGAACACTTCAGCGGTTAAGGGCATTCAGCCTCTGATATTCGGGTAAACGTCTTCCCAGGCTGACTCCATGATACATAACAATGCAGAATCACTGAGCAGAGACTGATGGCCAAGTTTTGCACTCATAGAGAAAGTCTCAACCATGATCTTGGGTTCCTGTCGTGCTACAGGTGACCCCACCATACTGTTCTGTATCTGTAAAATCTTCCTTACTTTCCTGTTTTGACAGCATCACCTTGATAAATTGTTATGAGTTGTCTACCTTAATTAGTTTGTACAGTTTTGAATTACTTATTGCACTCTCTGTCACACACAATCTCTCACACAAATACACTCGCAAACATACATACTCTCTCAAGCACGTGTCTCACACACACACACACATCTAAGGGGTGATTCATTTCATCCAAAATGTTTATTTGCAGATACATTCTATTTTGTTCAAAAAACTCACAATTTGTAGTCATAGTCAGTCAGTGTGGCATCTTATAAATTCCAGCTTTCGGAATAAAACCAGCCTGATTCCAGGTTAAAACTCTGAGACAGGTTCTGAACAAAGCCTCACACCAACAATTCAGTGTCTGACCTGAGATGACACCTTTTCTATATTCCTATGGCTCTGCCTGATTGTCATGACAACACAGCACTGACATTGACTTTATAAATACTTTACACACCATCTAATACTCTTGGTTACCTGGAGAGACTTATCATCTGACACTCCACTCACACCAGTTGCATGATCTTTTGATATCTCTGCCCTTGGATCTCTCTGCCTATAAACTCTGTGTTTGTGTGCCCTGCTCTCTCACTGCACCTGACGAAGGGGCTGTGCTCGGAATGCTTGGGTGATTCCAAATAAACCTGTTAGACTATAACATGGTGTCGTGTGACTTTTGACTTTGTCTGCCAATGGGAATAGTTTCTATTTCGTCGATCCAGATCCTTCATGATTTGAAAACCTAAATTAAATCTCCACTCAACCTTCAACTCTCTGAGAAAAACAAATAATATTCTCCAATTTATCCATCGAAGTGAAGTCCCTCAACCTGAAACCTTATGAAACTTTTCCACCTCCTCTCTGAATCCTTCACATCATTCAGAAAGTGCAATATCCAGAAAAGGATACAGTATCCCAGTTGAGAATGAACCAGTACTTCATAAAGGATTTTATTTTTGTTGATTTCTTCTGACTTCATGCTAGCTCCCTGCCTTTCTCTGAAGGAGCCCAGCACTGTTTCCCCTCAGATATACTTTCTCTGGCATTGTTACAATCAAAGTAAGATGCAGATTGTTGTTGTCCTGTTTTTCTACCAATAAAAATTTATTGAGGGCAGGAGATATTCTGAACAACAGTTCTCTGGCCTAGTGACACAGGACATCAGGAAGTTCAGCCTCTTCCACACAACTTGTTTTGGTGGGTCACATCTTCTTCATACAGTCCAAGTCTGACGGATGGCTCCCCGTTGATACTTGGCCAACAATCCCAGGAAGGCCCCCTGGTTGTGTATAGCAGGCAGTCAGTTGAGGTTTCATTTATCAGACTTGTTGAGAGAGATTTTGATGAGTCCCAAGTAACCTTGTGCCTTACTTCGTCCCTCTTAGGCCTTCTCAGAATTTTTCCATGTCTTCCATTTTTTGAATTTAACTTCAGACAGCCCAAGTCTGAATAAGGCCAAGAGGACAATTGAAGAATTCTGCACCCGGAACTGGACAGAGGTAAAGGATGAGAAACCAATGCCTAGCACAATTTGACCTGGTGCTCTCCTCAGAAACAATAGCACAAAGAGGTGATAGCCACTGAAAGTGGTTTAAGATTTTTGAACTCATTTTCTGTGTCAGCCATGAGAACCAGAAAGCTGTTCATCCTGTAAATGTGGCCTGATTGTAATTAGCTTTATCCAGTGACTCAGTGAGTGATTGGCATCCCAGAACTCACAGGTTTCAAACCAAGATGGCAAATTGTTATAATGGACTCAATAAGACTGCAATCTGGTTCTCCCACATCCTTTTAGAACTGTATTCAAGGTGACTTCAATCTTTGGATGTTCATTTCCTTTGGGACAGCAAGTAATGAGTAATTCTTGCCTTGTTGGTCACCAACAAATTGCATTTGTTAGGGAGGGGATGGTTAAATCCCTCTAATAATAAAACTGAAATAACCAGAGAAGCTGGCCTCGCCTCATATTCTGCTAAAGGAAATGGGAAAAACTTGCCTTTCACCACCCAATCTGTTATAAAGGAGAGGTTAAATGAAAGAAATCCCTTGATACTAACTTTATAAGCAACAAGTAACAATTTATTTGTCTAACCAACAGTGAACAAATTAATAGGCCGACTAACAAACCAAACAATTCCCCCTTAACTACGAACTATTCCCGAACAGAACAAAATTCGAATGGCATGCTGTTCCAATAAGTACAAGTCCCACTAATATAAACCAGAGTAATAAGAAAAATAAATTAAAACTTAGACTCTCAAAACTATAGTCAGGATGTGTCTTCTGGTATGTTCCATGCCTTTTCTGTTATTCTTCAGTCAGGAATTCTTCCTTCGTCGAATCCTTGTGTCAGGAATATTAGCTAAGAGTGTCATGGTACCTTCAAGATAGTGCGTAATCAGAAAGCTTAAAGATTGCTGTGAGAGCCAGAGTTTTACTCTTCCGATGGCAGTTTGTGCTCACACTGATTTTCAAAAACCCTCTTCTTATATACCCTTGATGACCAGTCAATTTTCTTAAAATAGGATTGGTCCTAGGTTGTCAACACCATCAGATTTATATTTAATTGGGTTTTGGCATCTAGGGCCTGGTTTCAATTAATTACCTGATATTCAAGCTGGTTGCCTTAACGTCAAAACAAGCCTAGGTTGCCAATCACACAGCCAATTGATACAAATGTTTCAATTTCAGACCTGTCTGCGCATCCGCAGCTGCTTACAGACTTTCATTTTATATCTCCAAGTTTAGAAAAACACATCACCTCTTAAAGGGACCACACGCTCTTCTCCTATCACTTTTACAAATAAATTCTAATATCCTGCCTTCTAATTTACAAGTACTCTAACCAACTTCACAACACATTAAAAAAGGCAGAGTAGGCAATTATTAGGCTTAAGATTGAATTTGTCAATGCAAAGATTTAATTTGTGTGATTTTACAGGTGAATGCTGCATACCCAAATGAGAAGCATGACCAACTAAGAGACTACTGTATTTCAGCAAACTACATCCATATTTTATTAGTCAACGGATATAAGTTTAACTCCAGCACCTGGGAGAATATAGTTTTTGATAAGAAGGTAAGTGCTGAAAATACATGGGTCAGACCTACAAACAAAGCAAACAAAAAGCAACAAGCAATGATGAACAGATTTGCTTTGTGGATTGAGATTTGTGGATTTCACCCCCGATCTGACCATTGAAGAGGGAATCCTTTATGAGAAGCTGTAAGTGAGCTGGAGTATAGTCTGACAAGCTAGTTAGCATTTTATCTTGGAGAAAAGGAGAATAAAAGATTAAGGCCCAAAGGTTTGGTCCATGGAGTGAGCAGCCCCCAGTGATTGGGCAATCTCATGACACTGATGGACCAAGATCTTTGCTAGATCTTGAAGTTTGAATGCCAATTATTGTGTGCCAGTGAGGGGCTCCTAACAGGAGATTTGGGAAGCTCATAATGGGAGGATGGTACAATCATAGCCAAAGAACAGAGAGGATTGATTCAGTTGAAGTTATAAATGTTAAATGATAGAGAAAATGCAAGGTTTATCAAGTAAGAACATTTTACCCTGAAACACAACATGGACATTCCACATGGACAACAACCACCTAAAAATATATAGCCACTTTTAGTGTAATGTTTGAAAGCTAAATTGATCAGCAACGATGAAACAATTAAATGCTCAAAAGACCACGATTAGAGGAGAGTTGAAGAGGCGGCAAGGCATGGAGGGGTTTGAAAACAAGGATTAGAATTCTAAAATGGGCTTTGCTTAACCAGAAGCCAAGTGTAGGTCAGTGAGCATAGGAATAGTGAATAAGCAGGATTTGGTGCAACAGTTTTGGATGGACTCGAGTTTATGGAAGATGGGAGGTTTGAGATCAGTCAGGAATGCATAGGAATAGTCCTGTGTTGAAGGATAATGACAAAGGTTTCAACAACAAATGAGCTGAGGTAGGAGTATAGATAGCCAGTGTTACAGAACTGGAAATATTTATGGTATGGATATGTGGTCAGAAGCTTATCTTGGGGTCAAATATTAATAATATAATAGGCTAGCTTAGAGTAAAAAGAAATGTAGGAATTCCTAAGTTAGGATTACTATGCATTTATGTGAATGTGTGGAATATTGTAAATAAGATTAGTGATGGTGCAGATGGGTATGCGAGGCTGTGGTAATAATGAAAACCATGATTGAAAGAGGATCAAGGCTAGAAAAGAATATTCCAAAGTCTGTAAATTGGGTATTCTTGCATGTGTGGTCAAATCTTTTTAACTAAACTTATAAAATATCACATCATCCTGAATCTTGCCATCCTGATCTTTTATCCTCATGGAAATTTGCTGATGCTGAACTTTGGACAACTGTTTTTTAAAAGACTCCCACATATCAGATGTGGATTTACGTTCAAACATCTGGTCCCAATCCAGATTTTCCAGTTCCAGTCTAATAATCCTGTCTTGTAACTAGTCTTCCCCCAATTTAGCACTTTCACTTGAGGACCAGTCTTATCATTTGCCATAACTATCTTAAAGCTAGTGGAATTATGATCACTGTTCCCAAAATGCTCCCCCATTGAAACATTAATCACCAAGCCATATTCATTCCCGAATATAAGGACTAATATCCTCTTCCCTAGCTGGACTATCTTCAAGAATCCTCCTAGATGCATCTGACAAATTCTGCCTCATTTAAACCGCTGGCACTAAGAGAGTTCCAGTGAATACTAGGAAAATTAATATCACCCACTGCCACAATCCTATTGGGATTTTTTTACATCTTTCTATGATCTGCTTACATATCTGTTCCTCTAAATCTCAGTGGCTTCCTGAAGACCCATCATAGCAATTGCACCTTTCTTATTCCTGAGTCCTACCCATATTGCCTCACTGGATGAGCCCTCCAGGATGTCTCTATTAGTACAGCTGTGACATACTCCTTAATCAGTAATGGAACTACACCCACCCCTTTTACATCCTTCCAATTCACACCTGAAACATCTAAATACTGGAACGTTGAGCTGTCCATCCTGCTGTTCTCTCAACCAGGTTTCCGTAATGGCTACCACATTAAAGTCCTTCATTCTATTCCAGGCTTTAAGCTCATCTGCCATATCGGTTATACTCTTTGCATTAAAATAAATACACTTCAGACTGCTATTCCTATAATCATTAACATGGCCCTGCCTGTTCTTCCTACTAGACATACTTGATTTAGCCACTCTATCTCTTCAAATACTTCACATGCTGACCTACCATCTGGTTCCCATCCCCCATCATGTGAGTGTTAATGTACCTGAGTGGCACTGTCAAACCTCCCTGCAAGAATATTGATGCCCCTCAAGTCTAGGTGCACCCATCCTTCTTGTCCAGAAGGCACCCTGCCCTAGAAGAGATTCCAATGATCCAGATATCTGAATCCATCCCTCCTACACCAGCTCTTTACCACACATTCAACTGTACTATCTTCCTATTTCAGGCCGCAGTACCATGTGGCACAGGGAGTAATCCTGAAATTACAACCTTAGATGTCCTGCTTTTCATCCTACCATCTACCTGCCTAAGTTTCCTTTGTAGGTTGTTATCTCTATGTCTATGTCCAACATGGACCACAACTTCTGACTGCTCACCCAACGCCTTCAGAATTGCCTGTGCACGAGATACCCTTGACCTTTGCACTAGGGAAGCTACACACCATCCTGGAGTCTTGCTTGTAGCCATAGAAATGCCCGTGCCCTGACAACACAGTTCCCTACCACTACCACATTCACCTTGACCCTCCCTGCTATACGATAGAGCCACTTGTGGTGCCACTAATCTGGCTGCTGCTCCTCCCACTGAGAGGCCATTCCCCAAACAGTTTCCAAAGCAATAAAATTGTTTGAGAGGGGAATGGCCACAGGGAATCCTGCACTGCCTGCCCATGCATATTGGTCTTCCTGTTGTTCAGCCAACTCTTTTCTGTCTGTGTAGCCCTCACTCGCACTATGACCAACTCACTGAACATGCTATTCACAATGTTCTTAGTCCATCTGTAGCTCCAGGTGCCAGCTGAATGGAATTCCTGCATACACAGTCACCATGCTGAAGCTTGTAAATGAAATAAGAGTGAAAAGGCATAGATGTAAAGTGATGTGCAAAAGAAGCAAGGATGATGTGAGAAAAAATAAATTCACATAGCAAGTAGTTAGGGCTTGGAATGCACTGCTTAAAATGCAGTGGAGGCAGATTCAATGGAAGCATTCATGAGGGAATTGGATGATTACTTAGATCGAAATAGTGTGCCTTTGCCTTTGTCCTTACGAGGACAAAGCAAGAAATTGGCATAAGCCTTTTGCAGAGCCAATGCAGGCAGGAAAAGCCAAAAGGCCTTGTTCTGTGATGTAACACTTCTGTGATCCTGTGGTATGATTATTGCCTTTCCAGCTTTAGTAAAACCTCCCTAATTTTATACTCCATTCCCTTTGAAATAAAGACTAACATGCCATTTCCCTTCCTTATTACGTCCTGAACTTGGATACTAGCCATTTGTGATTCATGTGCTTGGATACCCAAATCTCTTCGCTGCAGCTTTCTGCAACCTTTCTCCATTTAAATAATATTCAGCTCCTCTATCCTTCTTGCCAACATTTTATCTGTCTGTATTGTTTTGCGGTCTCCTGCGTCATTCTCATTATATCAGAAATCACACGACACTAGGTTATAGTCCAACAGGTTTATTTGAAAACACAAGCTTTCAGAGTCTTTTTTCAGATGTTAGTGAGAGAGGCAGTATCAGACACAGAACTAAAAGATCAAAGGGTCACACCATGATGAGGATGCACTAAACAAATCTAAGATGCTGTTAAATCTAAATCATTAATCAATTAAAAGGTTTTAATTGATTAATTTGTATACGTAAATCCTGAATTCTTTTCAAATCATGGTCCTAAGAGAACTAAAGGTTTTTTTAATGTAAAAATGAGGTGACATTTTAGGTCAGACAATGCATGTTAGGTGTGAGACCTTGTTTAGAATCTGTTTGTGTTTTAGTTTGGAGTCAGAATGGTTTTATTCCTAAAGTAGGAATTTATAAAACACCATACTGACTGACTGTCTATAAATTCTGTGCTTTTTGAACAAATTAAAATGTATGTGTAAATACAAATTCACCCCATAGATTCATGTGTGTGTGAGTGTGAGAGAGTGAGTGAAGTGGGGGAGAGAGAGAGAGAGTGTGCTATTCTTTTGTCCTTAATGTATTTTTAGAAACCCTTTGGATTCTCCTTAACCCTATTTGCCAAAACTAGCTCATGTCCCTGTTATTTCCCTCTTAAATACACTCCTTACTGCTGTTATACTGCTCTAGGGATTCACTTCATCCCTGCTGTCTATACCTGACATATACCTCCTTCTTTTTCTTGACCAGAACCTCAATTTCTCTAGTTATCCAGCATTCCCTACATTTACCAGCCTTGCCCTTCACCCTAACAGGAACATACTGTCCCTGGACTCTTGTTATCTCATTTTTGGAGGCCTCCCACTTTCCAGCCATCCCCTTTACTTGCAAAATATCTGCCCCCAGTCAACTTTTGAAAGTTCTTGCTGAACACCATCAAATTTGGCCTTCCACTAATTTAGAACTCTGACTTTTAGATCAGGTCTGTACCTTTTCCATTACTATTTTGAAATTAATAGAATTATGACCTAAAGTGCTCCTCCACTGACACCTCAGTCACTTGCCCGGCCTTATTTTCCAAGAAAAAGTCAAGTTTTGCTCATTCTCTAGTAGGTATATCCGCATACTGAATAAGATAATTTTCTTGTACACACTTAAATTTCTCCCCATCCAATGCCTTAACACTATGGTAGTGCCAGTCTATGTTTGGAAATTTAAAACCCCTACCATTACCACTCTATTATTCTTACAGATAACTGACATCTCCTTACAAATTTGCATCTCAATTTCCCACTGACAATGGGGAGTCCATAGTACAATGCCAATAAGGTGATCATCCCTTTCTTATTTCTCAGTTCCACCCAAATAACTTCACTGGGTGTACTCCCTGGAATATCCTCCCTAAGTACAGCCGTAATGTTATCCCTAATCAAAAACGCCACTCCTCCTCCTCTCCTCCCCACCCTACCCAACCCTTTCTGTCCTTTGTATAGTATCTCTATCCTGGAACATAAAGCTGCCAGTCCTGTCCACCCCTGAGTCATGTCTCTATTATAGCTATGACATCCCATGTTCCCAACCATGCCCTGAGTTTATCTGACTTGCCTGTCAGGCCTCTTGCATTGAAATAAATGCAGTTTAATTCATCAGTCCCACCTCATTTTCTGCTTTGCTCTTGCCTGTCTTGACTATTTGATTTGCTCCTTTTCCCAACTGCACCAGTCTCAGACTGATCCCTTTTGTAACTATTTCTCTCTCTACACCACCCCCCCTTTATTAGTTTAAATTCTCCCGAGCAGCTCTTGCCCCCACCAGTACATTAGTCCCCTTACGATTAAGGTGCAATTTGTCCTTCTTATACAGATCACTTCCACACCAGAAGAGATTCCAATGATCCCCTGCACCAGCTCCTCAACCACACATTCATCTGCTCTATCCTCCTATTTCTAATTTCCTAAAATCTCGCCTCAGAACCTTGTTCTTAACTCTTCCTTGTTGTTCATTCCAATGTGTACAACGACTTCCTGCTGGTCCCTCTCCCCTTTGAGATTATTCTGCATCCTCTCCGAGACATCCTTAACCCTAGCACCCAGGAGGCAACATACCATTCTGATATCTGACTAGAGAGTTCCCTATCAAAATTGATCGCTTGGAACCTGATGTACACTTCATTATAGTACAGCCAGTCTTGGTACCAGAAATTTGGATGTCAAACCCCTACATTTTCCAAAACAGCATACTTGTTTGAAATAGGGATAGCCACAGGGGACTCCTGCAAATCTGCCTACCCCTCCTACTTTTCCTAGTGATAACCCATCTACCTGACTGTAACTATGGTTTTTCTATCTTCCTGAAACTGCCATCCATCACACCCTGTAACTCCGGTAAATTCCTTATTGCCTCTTAACTGCTGCTCTAACCTATCCATGTGATCCGATAGGATTCACAACCAAACACAGCTCCTGCAGACATAATGATCAGGAACATTTAAGTTCTCCGTAATCTCCCACATCTGACAGGAAGAGCACATCACTCTACTAAAGGCCATCTTTACACCTTAACCATCTACAGATCTAAAAACACTGGTCTAGGATAACTTGGTACCTATGTTTTATATTTAAAATGTTTAATCCAATAGAGCTCAATAAACCATATAAACAACAAAGGAAACCTATTCACTATTGTAGACGTACAAAGAAACAGTATGGTTAGACTGAAAATAAAACATTTATCTGTTCCCCTGCTGAGCAGCTCTCAGACACTGAAGTCCAAGGTCAGCTGTGAATTTCACTGTTAGTTTATTTTCCTTAGACTGAATTCAAAGGTCCAGACACTCTTGAAACTTAACAGAACAGGCAGTCATGTAAAAGTTCACTGCCCTTTCAGACAGCTGTGCAGGTTCACTGCACCTTTTTTTCAATCACCAACATAGTACCTGCTCTCCCTCTTGTTTTACAGTACTGTTGTTTTGATCTGTTTTTTTTATCCCCCCAAAGTTCCAAACCATTGCAACGGGCTTACCTAAAACAGCAGTTACTGCTTCCCACCTATTTTTGTGTCATCTACAGGCTATAGTACATTCACTTTCCTCGTCCAAGTCATTTATATCGTAAATAATTATGGTCTCTGTATTTTTCCTGTCACACCACTAGTCACAGATTGCCATCCTGTAAATATCTCCTTTTATCCCAATTCTGTCTTCTTTTAGTTAGCCAATCCCAATCCATGCTAACACAAGGGGATTTTTCTTGTTGAGTAGCCTAATGTGTCATACTTTATCGAACTGCTTTTGAAAATCCAAGTATATTACATGTACTGGTTCCCCTTTATCTCTCCTGTTTGTTCTGTCCTCAAACAACTGTAATAAATATCAGGCATTTCTCCTTCATTAAGCTATACTGACTTGGTTATAATATTGGTTTCTAAATGCTGTCATATCCTTTATAATAGAGTCTGATATTTTCCCAAAGACAGATGTTAAGTTAACTGGCTTATAGTTACTGTTTTTCTCTCCTCTCCTATTTGAATATTGGCATTAAATTGGCAGTTTTCCAATCCTCTGGGACTTTTCCAGAATCTATAAGGATTCTGGAAGATTACTGCAGTATATCCAATTCAGTATCCAAATACTGCTTTTGCCTCATACCATTTATTCCTTTAGACCAAAGACTATATGTAACTCTTGAAAACTTTCAATATTTTAGCCTTAATTGCTGTCTGTGGCAGAGAACTCCATAAGCTCACCAATCTCTGGGTGTATACATTTCTTCTCATCTCAGTCCAAAATGGCCTAACCCATATTCTTAAACTTTGACCCATGGTTCTGGACTCTCTGGTCATCAGGAACATCCTTCTTGCATTAACTCAGTCTAGCCATTTAGAATTTTTTAGGTTTCTTTGAGATCCACCTCCATTCTTCTAAGCTCCAGTGAATATTGCCCTACTAGCTCAGTTGGTGAACAGTGGTTGCAGAGCTTCACAACAAAAGCCTGAGGGTGAGGCCCAGATCATGCTTAGTTGGAGCAAAAAGCAGGAGAGGAGTGGAGCAGACCTTCACCGAATCCAGAGCAGAGCTCCTGGGCTGACGTCAGAGTTCAAAAGGTGACACAGGGCAAGAGGAAGCAGCTGATTGGGTGATTAAGATTGGTTTGAAAATGAAAACTGTCAGGTCTGTGAGGCCTAATTACTGGGAATCAGGGTCTGAACAGGGAGAAACAATTGGAGTGACATCACTGGGAAGTGGTGAGGTGATTGGCTGCTTAGGAACCAGCTTCAGGGACAAAGAGTTAGCACTAGGAAGGAGACAAAGTGTAAAGTGTTTATTTTTGTGGTTCATAGTTTATTAGGAATAGTGGGGGAGAGCGAGAAATCTGATTTGGTGAGTAGCGGGTAAGGTTGAGTAATTTGTTCTTCGATTATTGTTTGTAGTTGGGAAATGGCAGGAGAACGCTCTTCCTGCAAAATGTAGGAAGTCAAGGACACCTCTAGTGTGCAAGAAGTGAATTTAATGGCAGCCCTAATTGACCGCAAGGAGCGCCTGGAGCCGAGATGGACTCAATATGGAGCATCCATGATGCTGAGGATAGCATGTTTAGTGAACTGGTCACACCACAAGGCTATGTGGTGTGATCAGTGGTATTAGACTATGCAGACAGAAAAGCATTGTGTGACCAGCAGAAAGATGAGTAATCATAGGCAGGTAGCACAGGAATCCACTGTGGCCATCCCTCTCTCAAGCAGATAGTGTGTTACATACTGTTTGGGAGAGGATGGCCTCTCAGGGTAAAGCAGCAACAGCCAAATTTGTGGACCATGGTTGTTTCTGCTGCACAGCATGGGAGGAAACAAAACTGGGAAAGTTTTTGTGAAAGGGGATTAAATTGTAAGGAGAACTGACAGGCAAGTTCTGTGGCCAAGAACTCTCAAATGGTATGTTGCCTCCCTGATGCTAGGGTCAGGGGAGTCTCAGAGCAGCTGCAGGGTGTTAAGAAAGGGAAGGGTGAACAGCCAGCAGTCATGGCACATGGTGGTACCAATGACATGGGTATAAAAAGAAATGATGTCTTGCAACAGGAATTAGGAGTTAGGTGCCCAGGGGCACAGCCTCAGGGTGAAGTGACGACTCTTTAGAACTCAGATGAGGAGGAACTTCTTCAGTCAGAGGGTCTGAACACACTTGCCGAGAGTATGGTGGAAGTTGATTTAATCATGACTTTCAAAAAGGACTTTGATACTTACCTGAGAGAGAGAAAAATAATCTGCAGGTCTACCAGGAAAATGTTGGAAGTGGGACTATGTAAGTTGTTTGTTCAGAGAGCCAGAAGACATGATAGGCTGAATGCCCTCATCCTGTCCTGCTATAAAATAGCGACAAAGTCATGAACAGACTTACTTCGTCTCAAACAATTGTCAGGGAGAGGAAAGGAGTCGGCAGCTAGCGTTCAGGGATCTGGAGAGGGGTCCAAAGATAATGCCCGTAATCTTCCCAAAAGTTAATTAACTTGGAAATTTCTGTGAATCCAGTACTGAATATTGGATTAGCATCTGATAGTTAAGCAACAATGGAGGAGTTGAGAGGTGGTGAGATGGAATTTGGTGGTGTCAATATACATTGGAAACACAGCATTAATTTTCAGATGTAGGTAACAAATAGGAAAAACCAAAAATAGATCTGAGAATGTGATGTCAGACCTGTATACTGACAGGACCTCTCACCATTCCACTGTCTTTGATTTGTCCTGGTACCTATCAGCTTTCAGGACCACTTCAGGCAACATTCCCTTGAAACATTGATAAGCCTGAAACCATTGGTTTCACTACTCACCACAAGCTCTGTTCCTTAGCCACTAACTATACATCACCACATGAATACATTGAACACAGACATAAAAATCTGCTAAGTGTCCACTGTCCCTGTCTTTGACTTATTACACAGTGCTAAGATGAAGATGGGACTCAACTTCTATGATGGCTCACACAATTTTCAGGCTAATGAACATGATTTAAGCTCACATATGAAAATGGTCAATTGGGTGAGTCCTAGTGCTGTATCCTGAACACTAGGAATACTTTATCTTTGTAGAAGGTAGGTAAATGAGTTGGTTAGGTGCATTGTGAACATGAATGTGTTTATAAGAAGAATCATACAGCCTTGAACTGGCTTGCTTCAAACAAAACATTGTTGGATGTGCAAACCTGATGAGGTGGCCAATGACTTTTATTGGGTGTTTCTTTTTTGACAGATTGGACAGAGAGACATTGGATGGACTCTTGGCTACATGCTGAATCTCAGCAATACAATCTCTTCCAAAACTCCAGAGAAAATAAGGGCTCAGTCTAATAGCCTCTGGTCTTCTGCCTGTTTTCTCCTTGTACTGACCACCTCATTGTCTGTATTGCTCAACTTGATTCATTTTAACCAAAAAGATGAATCAAAAACGCAACCACTTGCTCAGAGTGATTGTGGCTAGTGACTCCAAGATTACAGGTGATCACCGATGGTGAGGTACAACTGTAATAGCAGTCAAATAAATTACCCTGTTGTTTGCAAAGGAATCTGATAGTTGCAGTATTTAATTTAGTAGCTTTCCTGTATCACCCCATGCATTATGTTTTTTTTTGGCCATAGAGCCAGATCACATTCCCCATGTAGCAATAATTCAGCATCAGGAGTTAGGGATCTTTAGATGAGAGAAGTGGGGGGAAATGGCCTAGTGGTATTATCATTAGATTATCAATCCAGAAACTCAGTTAATGTTCTCGGGATAACAAGGTGTAGAGCTGGATGAACACAGCAGGCCAAGCAGCATC